>NC_092224.1:21294348-21324348 GCF_036320965.1 Panulirus ornatus | reverse complement strand
CAGACGTGAATGTAGACAAAGCGAAATCTGGCATGTAGAGTTAGGATGAACGAGTCATGCGCCCGATGTGTAGTGTGGGCGGCGACACCAGTCAGGCTGCCGCCATAATTATCCTATTAATCAGGCAGCCGAGCTGACCTGGTGGCAAGTTACTCGGCGTTTAAACTCACGTGATCCCGTAATCCTCAGAGGATGAGCGTGGCGACTCACACTTTATGGATGGCCTCACCTCACCAGGGTCATGCAGTCCACCATCATAGATCTGGTGAGGACAGGGGGTCACGACCTTAATCAGGAGAAGCCCCGCCCTCTGCTTGCACCACAGGATGCCTTCGTGACCCGACCTCGCCGCCTCATATAGACGCGGGGATCAACGACAATAAGGGAGTTGAGGCAGTCGACCCGAAGTCTTGGCTTTGAGACTCTAAAAGAGTCAGATAGACCCTGCCCGGTGCAGCTTCCTCCGTCAGTCAATGTTCCATACGTGACTCCTTCACTGTTCTTGGAGCAGGTGTCTTTGGTGCCTCATCTCCGACGTCCACCTTCGGCAGGATTCGCTGTAGCAACGGGACCGATGGCCACACCCTCGACGTTCGGCCAACACAAAAGGCACCCGCCCCTCACCAGGATCCGCGGCGCGCGTCACCTTAGAACCCCCCCGACACACACACACACACACACACACACACACACACTGAAGCTCCACGTGGACCTGGCAGCCACGCACCTATCCTATCAGCTCCTGCTTCACTTAATGCATCTTCACAGCACCGCGGGACTCCTATCAGTCCTTCATTCTAGGAAGATCTTGCTCTACCTTACTCGATATCTCCTCCTTACCACAGTCTTAGAACCTCGGTAGTACTTTGCCCAGGCACCGTCACGCTACCTCATCTTCTGCATCTAAGTCATTCGGTTCAGTTCCATCGTTGAACATGCTTGGACCATAACATTGTCAAGAAAAAAAAACCGCTGAATTTCTCTCTCTCTCTCTCTCTCTCTCTCTCTCTCTCTCTCTCTCTCTCTCTCTCTCTCTCTCTCTCTCTCTCTCTCTCTCTCTCTCTCTCCTTTTTTTGTATATATAGATTCATATGTGTGTGTGTGTGTGTCCTGGCGCTACCTCGCTAGATAGATAGGTAATACACTGTACTAGAAGTTGAAGTAAATGCCTGGTTTCCATGACCTAATTCCTTCCATATTGAGAAAGAAGAAACAAAATAATGAATGAATTTTCGTACCCTAACTTCAGGCCCTCGTGATGCCCGGCACGATAATGTATTTACGTTTGTGTCCTGAATCTTGCTTCACATAGTCACCGACTGCTGCTGGTTACTGGCCTCTGGTGAAGTGAGAATTGTTCTCGTATTTTCAAGTGTATACCTTGCCACGGTGTTATGTAAACATCAGGGTCGTGTTGTGTAATGGGGAGCCCAGAGCCTAACCAGCAGCTGGTGGTATGTGGAGCCCAAAGTCTAACCAGCAGCTGGTGGTATGTGGAGCCCAAAGTCTAACCAGCAGCTGGTGGTATGTGGAGCCCAAAGCCTAACCACCAGCTGGTGGTATGTGGAGCCCAGAGCCTGACCAGCAGCTGGTGGTATGTGGAGCCCAGAGCCTGACCAGCAGCTGGTGGTATGTGCAGCCCAAAGCCTAACCAGCAGCTGGTGGTATGTGGAGCCCAAAGCCTAACCACCAGCTGGTGGTATGTGGAGCCCAGAGCCTGACCAGCAGCTGGTGGTATGTGGAGCCCAGAGCCTGACCAGCAGCTGGTGGTATGTGGAGCCCAAAGTCTGACCAGCGGCTCTCTGGACCAACTCTGGAATTTTATAATGAAATAAGTAAGTGGGATTTGAAAAACACGATCTGTTTTCATGTTTGACTTTCAATATGGCTTTCACAGAGAACGTCGAATATTGTCTTTAAAGCAGACCATCTTGTTGATGATGTGGTCTTATGTAGGTGGTTTATTGTTCAAGCAGCAGTAAAGAAATGACAGCCACAGCAAATAGCGACACTGGACATTTTGTATGTAATCACTGGACTTTGTCCTTGGCCTGAGTAATATATATATATATATATATATATATATATATATATATATATATATATATATATATATATATATATATATATATAATATATTAATGCCCTCAAACAGCAAGGATTCGAACCCCTTACTATAGGCTTGAGTTAGGTATGCTACCCACTAAGTTATGCCGTCCATGGTAAGCGGTACCTGACGCCCAAGCATATGATAGGAGGCGTTCATAGCAATATATCTTTTCTTTCTTTTAAACTATTTGCCATTTCCCGCGTTAGCGAGGTAGCGTTAAGAACAGAGGACTGGGCCTTTTTTGGAATATCCTCCCCTGGTCCCCTCTGTTCCTTCTTTTGGAAAATTAAAAAAAAAAAAAACGAGAGGGGAGGATTTCCAGCCCCCCGCTCCCTCCCCTTTTAGTCGCCTTCTACGACACGCAGCGAATACGTGGGAAGTATTCTTAATCCCATCCCCAGGATAAGCAATATATATATATATATATAATGTATTTGCATTTTCACGTATAGACAAAAATTTATAAAGTTTTCAAGTTATCTGATTAAACGAAAAGGTCACGGTGTATACTCTATACTAATCATAAAATGATCATGAAAAAGAGTAATAATAATAATAATGGAAGTAACGTAAATAAGAAGAGATGGGAGATCAGTTGAAGATATCCGGGCCAGAACCTGCGGAGGTTGTAGACTAGAAGGTTGTACGAGTTGTCATCAATAACGGCCTCCGCTTCGAGAGCACTGAGGCAGCAGGTGTTGTCAGGAACTCGTACAGTAATACATCAGCTGCCATATTAATTCTGTAGCTCGCTTGTGGGATCATTTCATGTTTATCCATCAGTTCTGACCTTCATTTTATCCACAATACCAAAGATAGGCGTGAAGTGTTTCCATCAATTGATTCTCGATGGTAATGGAGTTGAACCTAGTCCCGGGCTCGTTTTCTGTGCTACCGGGTCAGGGTCTCAGCCAATCAGAACTCGCCTTTTACACTTTAAAGGTTCGTGTAATCGTTACGTGGTTGTGCATCTCTTAACTTTCAACATCTTGGCTGAGTGTAGGACTCGAGTCCTTGCTTGTCTTCAGGCCTTTGTTGCTTGTGAGGGTTCAGAGCTCTTTTCCCTGGCCCCCCAAATTTCTTTTTTCCAGGTTCCAGAACCCAGCGTGCTTGCAGGGGTTGGTTGGTGGGGGCTTGGTGGTGGTGGTTTGGAGGGGGAGGGCAGAAAGAGAATGTGGCGCAACAGAAAACGAGAGTATGAGGCTCTTCGGGTGGTGGTTGGAGGGGGGGGGGGGGAGGAACGGATGAGAAAACGCGGGAATGTGGGTAACTCTAGTATATTTCCGTAATTGATTTGGATTTTACATTTTACACAGTATATTGTAACTATATATACAAACAGACCGTGCGATATGTAAACTGGTTTTTAGTGTGGCGGCTTCGGCATATAACAGCCTTTATAGCGAGACTGCTCTCTACTGTACTCGACGTATTATTCATTTTGAATATGTAGTAGTTGATGGTGGCGACATACCATTCACAGAGATATGGACTGGTCGCTCAGGTTTTGAAACGATGTGCGGAAAGTAGAGATTTGTGTATAGTGCCAGTATAGTAGTGTCATTTAAGTAAAGTCTGGCAGTGTTGTTGGGAGGGATGGTTCGTGTATGGCATCGTCAGTATGGTTTGTTCGCGCAACCTTACACTCTGGCTGGAAGGGATGGAGGAAATATTCCTTTTTTTTTTATGATCTTGACGCTCCACACCAGATAGGGATTCACCTTTTTTTTTTTTGGCGTTCACTGTGGAACGTAGTATTCCGCAGCTGACTCGGAAATTGTAGTCAAGAAAATTTGAAAGATTTTGACCTAATATTATATTTTTTATTTTATTGAGACATGCCATCATTACAGCAAAGTTAAGTATAACATGGAGATTTTGATGGGGTAAAGTTGTATTCCAATGCCATCATTACAGCAAAGTTAAGTATAACATGGAGATTTTGATGGGGTAAAGTTGTATTCCAATCAAAACATTTAGTAAGATGTTTAATCATCTGTACCTTAAGGCGCTTTGGTTTCCCTGTCCTGGGACATGGCGAAGAAATGATCAGGCTCACGAGGAGTAGCCCTTATGCAGTTGCCAAGGATTCATCAGCTTCCTTGACGGGACAGAAGTAGGTGATTGCTTAGGTGAAATATTACTGGAATACTATTGTTGATTGGGAATGTTGCGCCGGCAGTTTGGGATTTATGGAGAAGGAAAAATTGCAGTGTGAGTGGTTGGACCACTGAACAATGCCATCCACTGTTCAGTCTGTGGTGACAAGGCCAAAGAAAAAATAATCTAGAGGGTTGGCAGAATGGTTCTTGGGGATTTTCAAGTCAAGGAAAGAAAAACAAATGGGACTTTCCAGGACGCTTTCACAAATGGGATATTGCTGTATTCTAACATCAGCTCATAAGGCAAGAAGAAGCTCAGACGAGAGAGTTAAGTCATATATACGGGGAAGATCATAGAAGTTATTTTTCCCAGCAAACGCTGGGAAAAGTACCTTCTTCTGACACGACTCTCATGAAAGAGTGTATAATGCTGGCTGTAAATTCCAAGGAGAGAACACCTTAAACATCTCGGGCCTGAGACTTCAGCACCTTGCCAGCAGCCATCAGAATCACCGTGGGATACACAGTGGAGAAGTTGGAGAGTGCCCTGGACACGTATTTACAAAGTTTACCACACCAGCCAGGCGGTCGGGGGCGACGTGAGCCGCTGCCGCAGCCACAGCTCAACAGCCTAGGCCCAGCCCTGGTGGCTCGAGTGGTAAAAGATCCCCGAAGACCAATTGTATGTAAACTTCAGGAGGGTGAGGTAGCCTGAGGGGGAGGATGTGGTAGTCAGGGAGGGAGTGGTGATGTTCTGAGAAAAATGAGGTAGCCTGGGTGGGAGGGTGTTGTTGGGAGGGAGGGATTTACTAGTGGTGGTAAGGGAAAGTGTATTAGCCAGGGAGGGAGTTGGGATGAAGGAGATTATGGTGGCGTGGGAGGGAGTTATTTGGTGGTGGTGAAGTAGGGTGTCATGATGGTCTTTGGTGATGGTGGCTGAGAAGGGTGTGGTAACTAGGGCCTAGATGGAAGGGCGTGGTTAGGGTAAGGGAGGATTCTGCAGCCCTTCGCAGGGGCAAGCACACAAGGGCCCGAATGTGATAGTACCTCTTGAGTGTGGAAAGACAGTATTTGGACGTGGTCTCATGATCCACTCACGCAGTGTTCAGTTTTTCTTGGTTTTCCCTCCGTCATTCCGAAATTCTTATTCTAATGTTTGCATAACGAATTTGAATATTCTTGACTAACTTTAGTATACATTTCATTATGCTTATCGTCACTTGTACCGCTTAGATTTGGTTTCTATAAAGCCTGTGTCGTCGTTTTATTTATCCCTCGTTGTACATAACATTATTAGGCTCATACCCCCTCCATCACGTACCCGTTTTCTTCGCTTTTGCTTAATCGTGAGAGGGGGTGGGGGTAACGGTGGCAGACACACTGGCTCCACCAGCAGACGTACTCTCACATCAGATATTATCTTCTTGAATTGAGTGTACTTATACTAAATGTTCCATTCTTGAATTTTATCTTTTTTTTGGTCCCCAATCACACATCTGGCCAGACTACATCTTCCTCTTTGACTTACGGTAGTCAAGCAAGTTGCATGTGTATCTCAACCTCTTTGATTTGCCAACATAACTCCCTTTTTTTTCCGGCAGTGTTGCTCTCTCTCTCTCTCTCTCTCTCTCTCTCTCTCTCTCTCTCTCTCTCTCTCTCTCTCTCTCTCTCTCTCTCTCTCTCTCATCCGTCAAGAGCATCTCTCGCGAGATTTAGCATCTTGCTGCGTGTGTACCTCTTGTATCATTCCTTTATTATTATTATTATTATTATTATTATTATTATTATTATTGTTATTATTATTATTTATTTTTATTATTACTTTTATTATTATTAGGTGATTGATCACCTAACACCCCCGAGAGGCCAATTCGTCCAGGAACTGTGTTCAGTCGGAAAACGAATGTCTCCTCCTTCCCCTCCACGGGTCGACAGTGGCACCCTTTACCTGCTAATGGTGACGCTTATATCTCGCCCATTCAGCCCGACCTCTGGTGAAAGAGGGAGGGTGCGTCCCGACCTCTGATGAGGGAGGGTGGGTCTCGACCTCTGGTGAGGGAGGATGGGTGGGTCCCGACCTTTGATGAGGGAGGGTGGGTTCCGGCCTCTGGTGAAAGAGGGAGGGTGGGTCCCGGCCTCTGGTGGTGAGGGAGGGTGGGTTCCGACCTCTGGTGAAAGAGGGAGGGTGGGTCCCGACCTCTGGTGAGGGAGGGTTGGTGGGTCCCGACCTCTGGTGAAAGAGGGAGGGTGGGTCCCGACCTCTGGTGAAAGAGGGAGGGTGGGTCCCGACCTCTGGTGAAAGAGGGAGGGTGGGTCCCGACCTCTGGTGGTGAGGGAGGGTGGGTCCCGACCTCTGGTGGTGAGGGAGGGTTGGTCCCGACCTTTGGTGAAAGAGGGAGGGTGGGTCCCGACCTCTGGTGGTGAGGGAGGGTGGGTCCCAACCTCTGGTGGTGAGGGAGGGTGGGTGGGTCCCGACCTCTGGTGAGGGAGGGTGGGTGCCAGTGCTCCGTGATCGATGCCTAGCATTAAAAAAAAAAAAAAAAAAAAAGGCGCTTTATGTCCTGGACACAATACTATTATATTGTGATCCGGACAGAAACATAAACCACGAGATACGATGGATAATGATAAGGGGGAGACAGTAAGGACCGAGCGATGATAGACATGGTTGACATTGCACGGTTGCAGTTTTTAATGAACGTAATATTACACAGCTGTCGAAGTCTGGAATGCCTTTAATCTCTGTAGGGCGACTTGAGTTTGCCAGGGTAATGATATCATCCGATTGGCCTACCTGATTACATCACCCAGTAGGCCTACATGCTTATATCGCCCAGTAGGCCTACTTAATTACATCATTCAGTAGGCCTACATGATTATATCGCCCACTAGGCCTACCTTATTACTTCACTCAGTAGGCCTACTTAATATCATCTTTCAGTAGTCCTACCAAATTGCGTCATGCAGTCTGGTAGGCTACCTAATTACATCATCCAGTTGCCCAAATTAATGACGTCATCCTATAGGCCTACGTAATTACATCATCAGAAGGCCTACATAGAGGAGACGGAAGTACTTCAGCCTCACCGGAGGTACAGAAGTGTCCGGTACATCATCTTACTGATGGTGCTGTAATTCCTTGAGCACGACGGTACGATACTTGACCATCGCACCATCATGCTCATGGGTCGTTCCGTCGTGCTCATGGGTCGTACCGTCGTGCTCATGGATCGCACCGTCGTGCTCATGGGTCGCACCGTCGTACTCATGGATCTTACCGTCGTGCTCATGGATCGTACCGTCGTGCCCATGAGTCGTACCGTCGTGCTCAT
The DNA here is from genome assembly GCF_036320965.1 of Panulirus ornatus. Lineage (NCBI taxonomy): Eukaryota > Metazoa > Arthropoda > Malacostraca > Decapoda > Palinuridae > Panulirus > Panulirus ornatus. The sequence goes on along the minus strand of NC_092224.1, from coordinate 21,316,804 downwards.
GGATCATACCGTCGTGCTCAGTCGTACCGTCGTGCTCATGGATCGTACCACCATGCTCATGGATCGTACCGTCGTGCTCATGGATCGCACCGTCGTACTCATGGATCGTACCGTCGTGCTCAGTCGTACTGTCGTGCTCATGGATCGTACCATCATGCTCATGGATCGTACCGTCGTGCTCATGGGTCTTACCGTCATGCTCATGGATCGTACCGTCGTGCTCATGGATCGCACCGTCGTGCTCATGGATCGTACCGTCGTGCTCATGGATCGTACCGTCGTGCTCAGTCGTACCGTCGTTCTCATGGATCGTATCTTACCATAGCTAGACGTGAACAGTCGTATGAACACTTCCCTTGATGCAGTAGTGATGTTTGGTAGCAGACAGACACGTTGCTTCTGTACTGTTCTACTGAAGTGTATGTTAGGCACGGAGTCGACTCCCTCGTTCCCTGTCATACACTTGTGTGTCATGCTGTAATTTATGCTGTGTGTGTGTGTGTGTGTGTGTGTGTGTGTGTGTGTGTGTCATGTCCTGTACTTACGTAATCATCTCTCTTTCAGGTAAGACGAATGGCGTGGAGTGGTCGTGTGTCCAGAGTTTAGGTAAGTACATCCGCGTGATGCCCTCCAGTGTACATGGTGCAGGTAAGTACATCCACGTGATATCCTTCAGTGTACATGGTGCAGGTAAGTACATCCACGTGATATCCTCCAGTGTACATGGTGCAGGTAAGTACATCCACGTGATATCCTCCAGTGTACATGGTGCAGGTAAGTACATCCACGTGATATCCTCCAGTGTACAGGATTCAGGTAAGTACATCCACGTGATATCCTCCTGTGTACAGACATCCACGTGATGCCCTCCAGTATACATGGTTTAGGTAAGTATATCCACGTGATGCCCTCCAGTGTACAAGGTGTTGGTAAGTACATCCACGTGATATCCTCCAGTGTACAGGGTGTAGGTAAGTACATCCACGTGATGCCGTCCACTGTACAGGTTGTAGATAAGTACATCCACGTGATGCCCTCCGATATACAGGGTGTAGGTAAATGCATCCACGTGATATTCTCCAGTGAATAGAGTGTAGGTAAGTACATCCACGTGATACACCAGTGTACAGAGTTGTAAGTACATCCACGTGATACCCTCCAGTGTACAGTGTAAGTACATCCACGTGATATCCTCCAGTGTTTAGTGCAAGTACATCCACGTGATACCCTCCATTGTACAGTGTAAGTACATCCACGTGATACCCTCCAGTGTACAGTGTAAGTACATCCACGTGATATCCCTCCAGTGTACAGTGTAAGTACATTCACGTGATACCCTCCAGTGTATAGTGTAAGCACATCCATGTGATACCCTCCTGTGTACAATGTAAGTACATTCACGTGATACCCTCCTGTGTACAGTGTAAGCACATCCATGTGATACCCTCCAGTGTACAGTGTAAGTACATTTACGTGATACCCTCCAGTGTATAGTGTAAGCACATCCATGTGATACCCTCCAGTGTACAATGTAAGTACATTCACGTGATACCCTCCAGTGTACAGTGTAAGCACATCCATGTGATACCCTCCAGTGTACAGTGTAAGTACATCCACGTGATACCCTCCAGTGTACAGTGTAAGCACATCCATGTGATACCCTTCAGTGTACAATGTAAGTACATTCACGTGATACCCTCCAGTGTACAGTGTAAGCACATCCATGTGATACCCTCCAGTGTACAGTGTAAGTACATTTACGTGATACCCTCCAGTGTATAGTGTAAGCACATCCATGTGATACCCTCCAGTGTACAGTGTAAGTACATTCACGTGAAACCCTCCAGTGTACAGTGCAGGTAAGTACATCCACATGATGTCTTGGTGTGTACTGGGTATAGGTAACTACACTCACATGATGCTCTCCAGTGTAAAGGATGAAGGTAAGTACACCCATGTTGTGGCCTCCTGTCTGTAGAGTGTACGTCAGTACACTCACTTTATGCCATTTTTATGTACAAGTTGTCAAGAACACCCACGTGATGTTTTCCTGTGTACAGTATGTGGATAAGTACACCCACGTTGTGCTTTCCTGTGTACAGGCTGTAAGTACACCCACGTTGTGTTTTCTTGTGTACAGGTTTTAAGTACACCCACGTTGTGCTTTCCTGTGTACAGGCTGTAAGTACACCCACGTTGTGCTTTACTTGTGTACAGGTTGTAAGTACACCCACGTGGAAGTAAACAACATTCGTAAACCTTTTAAGTGAAAGTTTACAGTCAAGGGTCAGCCCTCACGTGGTGTTGTGTACACACACACACACACACACACACACACACACACACACTGTGGGCTGGACCAACCCTCAGCCTCAGAGCAGGAGTCTGCTCCGCTCTGCTTCGTTCCTTTTCAGCCTCACACTGTTTCGTTCCTCGTCATCAACCTGTTTTGATGTGTTTCTTACCACGAAACGTTTTTGTTTCTGACCGTCAAACTCTTTTGTTCCTTAAAATCAAACTGTTTTGTTCCTCGTCATCAAAATGGTTTGTTTCTTACCATCACTGTTAGGTGCTACATCACCAAATTGTTATGTTATATCAAACTTACGCTTTATATCATCAAACTTGTGTTATATCGCCAAACTGTTATGTGTTATATCACCAAACTGTTATGTGTTATATCGCCAAACTGTTATGTGTTATATAGCCAAATTGTTTTGTGTAATATCGCCAAACTGTTTTGTGTTATATCGCCAAACTATGTCATATATCGCCAATCTGTTATGTGTTTTATCGCCAATCTGTTATGTTTTCTATGATCGAAGACCTTCGTTCTTCCCCATCATACCGCTTCGTACGTTCTCATAGATCGGTGACAGAAGACCGCCATCAACATATTCGTGGTCAGTCGTTGCGGACGTGTTCTACTCACATTTCACAAGGGGCCTCGTCCGTGGCGGAGCATTCCTGGCGGGGCTGAAGGAAAAAGTTGACCGTTTATTATTATGCTCCAGTAATTTGGCTCGCCAGTGTGTTGTGGGCCGGGTCAAGTGCCCGCCAGCTGGGAGGCCGGTCGCCCCAACTTATGTGTGGAGGAGCATGTTGGGCCTGCTGGTGTTCCAGGAATGTGTGGGGAAAAGTGTTGGTAGATTTTATGGTAAACATGCGATTGTCCAAGACAATCGCATGTTAACCAAATGGCGTCCTAGCTACGTCTCTCCGTTGTATATCAACTGACTGTTATATTTCTCTCTTGTGTCTGTCTCCCCTGATGATGTGATTATTACACGAAAGTGCACTTGGGAACTTATCGTGTTTCATATCCCCTGTGGACTCGTAGGAATATACTTAATCACGCGCAAAATTGTGATCCTTTCCAAAATATTTATATAATGTGTGTGTGTGTGTGTGTGTGTGGAGAGATGGAATTTGTGTTTGTGTTGGGGTTTGCAAACTTTATGAATTGTTTGCACCTGATGAGGTGGATTGTCTCCGTGAAACATGTTGTGCTGCTTGTACAGAAAAATGACATGTTAGATGAAATTATCTGAAATACTATTGAATTGCTGCTTCACGTGTGTGTGTGTGTGTGTAATTATTCCAAAACCAAATTATATGAAAAAAGTAGGTGTTACCCAAGAACCTCTCTACTTAAAGCTTCCACATCCGAGGGCTGCGCTCCCTCCAGTAGCAGGGGGATGGAGACTCCTTTATAGAGTGAGTTCTGTGTTGAGACTCCCAGTGATACAGCTCCCGTTGAAGGTGACTTTTCACCCTCGGTGTAACTTCGAACAAGGCGGAGTCCGGTAACACACACACACACACACACACACACACACACACACACACACACACACACACACACACACACACCGTGTTTTGAATGCTGTATACAGACAGTGTAGCTCTGTCCCCAGTATGGAAGTGGAGGTTCAGTTGAGTGTTGGGGAGATGAATAGTTTTGTGTTCGTGGGTCAGCCGTACTGTTGAACGGTGAGGCGCAACAGAACAGAACGGGCCTGAGGCATGCCCTCGTTCTCTCCAGTCACAGTGACGACGGTCCATCAGTGTAATTGGGGAGAGAGAGAGAGAGAGAGAGAGAGAGAGAGAGAGAGAGAGAGAGAGAGAGAGAGAGAGAGAGAGAGAGAGAGAGAATAAAAAGTCATCCTCCACCCGTTAATGATATGCATACCCCCGTCGCCCGTCACATTCTTCCGTGGGTTGATACTGTATTCATCAGCCTCCACCCACCCCACTCCCTTAATTACGTCACATAGGGTCACTGTCGGAAGAGACATTAGGTATTTAGGGATGATTTCAGTCACATGTTGAATAGGGCTGCAGGCCTCCTAGGTCGAAGGCCGTAAGACCCAACAAACAACAACAACAGCAACAACAATGGATTTTAGTGAGGTACTTTATATCTCCTGGTGTCACCATACGTGAAGGAAGGGCGAGTCTGGCCGGTAATGTAGGCAACTGATGGCATTGATTTCCTCCAGGCTGGGTGTGTGTGTGTGTGTGTGTGTGTGTGTGTGTGTGTGTGTGTGTGTGTGTGTGCTGGCTCCCCCCCCCTCCCCCCTCCAGGAAGGAACACACGCCAAGTTAGACAATTATTGGAATACCAGGAATTAATTTTTGTCTCGTCCAGGGAGTTTTTTTCTTTTCTCTCTCTCTTGTCTTGTCTTGTTCCACTGTATCACGTGATTCACGGCCCACGTGACGTGAACTGCTTGAACACGACGTTTGTTATTGACCTTGGTCTACCCTGGTGTGACCTGTGACCTCACCCATGAGTTCAGAGGTTATGCTGCTCGTGATCAAGGGTCGAGCCGGTGTTGCTTACTCTCGTATCGCATCATGTTAGAGGATCGTACCCGTCGTGCTCCAGGGTCGTACCTCCCGTGTTCAAGGGTTGTACCGTCGTGCTCCAGGGTCGTACCTCCCGTGCTCAAGGGTTGTACCGTCGTGCTCCAGGGTCGTACCTCCCGTGTTCAAGGGTTGTACCGTCGTGCTCCAGGGTCGTACCTCCCGTGCTCAAGGGTTGTACCGTCGTGCTCCAGGGTCGTACCTCCCGTGCTCAAGGGTTGTACCGTCGTGCTCCAGGGTCGTACCTCCCGTGTTCAAGGGTTGTACCGTCGTGCTCCAGGATCGTACCTCCCGTGTTCAAGGGTTGTACCGTCGTGCTCCAGGGTCGTACCTCCCGTGCTCAAGGGTTGTACCGTCGTGCTCCAGGGTCGTATCCCCGTGTTCAAGGGTTGTACCGTCGTGTTCCAGGGTCGTACCCCCGTGTTCAAGGGTTCGTACCTCCCGTGCTCAAGGGTTGTACCGTCGTGCTCCAGGGTCGTACCCACCGTGTTCAAGGGTTGTACCGTCGTGCTCCAGGTTCGTACCTCCCGTGTTCAAGGGTTGTACCGTCGTGCTCCAAGGTCGTACCTCCCGTGTTCAAGGGTTGTACCGTCGTGCTCCAGGGTCGTACCTCCCGTGCTCAAGGGTTGTACCGTCGTGCTCCAGGGTCGTACCTCCCGTGTTCAAGGGTTGTACCGTCGTGCTCCAGGGTCGTACCTCCCGTGTTTAAGGGTTGTACCGTCGTGCTCCAGGGTCGTACCTCCCGTGTTCAAGGGTTGTACCGTCGTGCTCCAGGGTCGTACCCCCCGTGCTCAAGGGTTGTACCGTCGTGCTCCAGGGTCGTACCCCCTTGTTCAAGGGTTGTACCGTCGTGCTCCAAGGTCGTACCTCCCGTGTTCAAGGGTTGTACCGTCGTGCTCCAGGGTCGTACCTCCCGTGTTCAAGGGTTGTACCGTCGTGCTCCAGGGTCGTACCCCCGTGTTCAAGGGTTGTACCGTCATGCTCAAGGGTCGTACTCCCCGTGTTCAAGGGTTGTACCGTCGTGTTCAAGGGTCGTACCGTCGCGTCGTGCACAAGAGGCCCATAAATTACTGCTTTGAGCCTGACATTACCAGGGTGTGTTTCCTCCCAGTGTGGTGTATTACCGTGTGTGTCTCAGAATACAGCCAGAGCCTATGAGGGTGGCGCTGCAGGAGGGAGGTGTGAGCGCCAGTTGCCTCCACAGTGTCCCCTGGTGTGGGCTGGCTGGCAGGTACACACCTGCTGGGGAACTATATCCTGGCACTTCGCTCACGCCTTCAGCAGCAGTAGTGGACAGGCTCCTCCATGGTCCTGTGTTTTCAGCATGCCTTATGTCTTCAGCCTCGGTGTAAGGAGACTTGTTAACCCAATCCCCCTCCCCTTTTTATGGGTTGGCTAGGAAAGAGAAAGGAAGGTGTTGGACTGGGAGAGTTACTGTGGAAAGGTAGCAGATATGTTATGTCATGGGTAATACCGAAGTGTGAGGTGCATTTTGCAGGATACTCATCATTGATGCCCTGTTTATGAACCCCCGGCCCACAGGTGTGTGTGTGTGTGTGTGTGTGTGTGTGTGTGTGTGTGTGTGTGTAATGGTTTAGAAAGGTAATGAGGTAAGCTGGGGTCAGAGTTGTTCATTATACATACCGCTACATGACTGAAACTTCTCTCAGGGCTTTCAGGCTCCATGGAAACCACGTGTGTTCCATATCCGTGTTGTTCCGGAGACCCTGAGCATGTATATGTGTCTCCGTTGTGTTCTACCATCAGCCCCAGTGCTCCTCTCCTTCCCTACCCACTGCTGCAGTGTCTCAGCACGACGACTGTGGTGTCTGGCACTTCCTCTGTCCCTGGAACTGTTCCATCCCACATCTCCCATGTCTCATATGTATCCAGTCCCAATGCTTCGTCTGTATTCCCCCTCCACGTCTGTGTCTCTCACACAACCCTCACAGCTCCTGTGTTCCAGATGCTTCCCCGTCTCAAAGGTCCTCTGTGCCAGGCACTCTGGCAGGCTCTTGTCCCCAGGAACCGTCCTCACAGCTCCTCCTTCACCAGGAGCACCGCATCACACAGCCTCCTGCTGTACCATCCTGTTTCCATCTGTATAGGTTGGGAATGTACGATTATATGACTGACCTCCATCCGATAACCTCGTCATCGACTGTCAGGTCTTCTGTTTTCTGGCCTTCCCAAATATTCCTTCCCTCAACTTACTATACGGCATCACGCGTCCTCACTCCCCGGCACAGTCGCTTCCCACATGCCCTGTTCCTCTGAAACAGTTTTCACAATCCCTGCCACTCAGCCCAGCCCAGCCCGACCCGGCCCATCCTAGCCCAGCCTTCCTTTGCCAGTAGCATTCTCGTGGTGCACATCTTCCCTGCCCCTGACGGTGTCCTGGCTGGCTGCTCCTTTGTTCCTAACATTCCTCCCACATCCTTTGTTCCTTAACGGTTCCTCTTCCGCTGCCTCCTCTGCTGCAGACACAGCACTTCTAGCCCTGCAGTAACTTCTCCCACATTTAATCTGTCAAAGGCCCACCCCTATCGCACCTCTTCTGCGCCTGGCGCTGTCCCTTCCCACATTTTTTGTTTACTGACTCCACAGTTTCTCTCCTGTATACTACCTCCTCCTGGACAGGCGTTGCAACGCCGACGTTTTCCCACTTCCTCAGTTGTCAGCCACCGACACTTTCCCTCCCCACACTCTCCTGTTTGTGTTACACCCTCATCCCTAAGGCTGTTCCTGTCTGCATCATGCATTGTGCTGCGGTTCCCAAAGCATCCTCTTTCCCCGGCACTACCTCGTCTCCTTCGCCCCAGATGGCACTACTACAGATGATCCTCCGCTCTTGGCACGGTCCCCGCAGCTTCAATACCCCCCCCGGTGTCTCAGTGATGATAGCTTGCCGTGAGAAATTTTACATCCTTCTGCTCTGGTGAATCGAAGAAATAAAAGCAACGGCAAAATACCTGGAAGGGAATAGACCTCATTATATTGGAAGAGTACACAAAATGTTGGAAGCAAGTAAATGTTACTCTAAATCAGAAGCGAGGAGAGTAGAACTAGATATTTTTTTTATGTTAGCTGAGATGGCAAAGGGGAATTGAAGCCCTAATCGAGGCCATCTCATTAATGCTATACATATCTATACCCTAGCCTGAGCCAGGTACAGATTTTATCGACCAACCCCAAGGAGTGGATGAACAGCTGGTTTGACTGTGGACCGACTGCCACAACCAGGATTCGGACCTGTGCTCTCAACCCTGGGCAGCCCGTGATTGCGTCACGGTCAGGAACTGTAGCCACTACATCACGGAGGTCCCCTAAGGAGTGATTAAGTCTTAATCATATTATCAGCGAACTGAATAAATCCTTCACCGTTTCCAAAGAAGATGGTTGGCCGGAGTTTGCGAAACTCAAAACTATGGAGACATAAGCAGTGATGTTTTGTAATACTCACCAGCCAAGATGTTCTCCCTTAAGGCGAGTGGCGAATGCGATGAGGACGAGTGATGTTCTGCCATTATTCTGTGAAGCGCTGACGGCAGAGTCGTACCGTAGTGATGTGGAGTACTGTGGAAGGCGGTCTGATCCAACACTTGTAGTGAACGTTACTCCGCGTCTGGCCTCTGAGCATATAACAGACTATGGATCAGCCACATACTGGATACGTGACTGGTGGAGCTTACCGGATTATGTTGCAGTGTGTGCGGAGGCCCACGCGACGCGGCATCAAGTAGTGTGGGTGATGAGTGGAGGAGAAGGGCTGCAGCATAGTGCTGGGCCAGCCAGACCAGACAGACAGACCGACCGACCAGACCAGCCTCCGCGGTCGTCGAGTGTTAACGTGTACACCATCCCTCCTCCCCTTGCCTGTGTCCCCTCTTCTCCGGTACTGTCACTCCCACAACTCGTTTGCTCCAGTCACAACTTCCCCACCCACGGCTACTGTTTGGTCCCTGACACGATCCACACCCACAGCTCCATTCTCCATAACGCGATCCACACCCTCAGCTCCATTCTCCATAACGCGATCCACACCCTCAGCTTTTTTGTCCCGAACTCGATCCCTACTCACAGCTCCTTTGTCCCTGACACGATCCCCATCTACAGCTTCTTTGTCCCTTACACGATTCCCACCCACAGCTCCTTTGTCCTTGCTATGATTTCCGCCCACAGCTCCTTTGTCTCTTGATTGATTCCCACCCACAGCTCTTTTGTCTGATACTATTCCCATCCGAACCTTTTTATTTTCTGATGCGAGTCCCTCCCACAGCTTCACTGTCCCCGACGCGACTGCCTCGTACAATCCTTTCGCCTCTGAAGCCATTTTTTCCCTACACGTCCATTGACCGTGACTGTCTGGCCCCACAGCTCTTGTGCTGGAACCATTACTTACGTCCTCCTACCCACGTACCCACACTGCCCCTCACACTTTTTGTCCGCGCACCGCATCTCGTACTTGTTCACTGTCCCTCTCTAGGTCCCTGCCCACGTCCCTCCCTGCGCTCCTGCCCACGTCCCTCCCTACGTCTCTGCCCACATCCCTCCCTACGCCCCTGCCCACAGATTATCTGTCTCTGGACCGCCCATTTGCGCCGTGTGTATCCCCGCCGTGGCACCAAGCGACTCTGCCACAGCGTTACTCTCCCCCACACCACTTCTGTTTTTTAGGATGGTTTGAGGGGAGGAAGAAAAGACGGGACGGGTGAAGGGGTTGTTTGAAATGGAAGAGAAGACTGCAGTGTGTCCAGGTGTATGGTGTAGGTATATTGTTATGCATGTGGATGATAATCTGGAAAGCGTGCTGGGGGTGCCTTATATATGTACCCCCGGCCGACGTGGAGGTGCGTATGTATGTGTTCGTGTTGTATCTTTGGTTATTTGATTCAGTAAACTAAGGTAAACATTTGGTTATTTGATTCAGTAAACTAAGCCAAACAATTGGTTATTTGATTCAGTAAACGAAGCCAAACATTTGGTTATTTGATTCAGTAAACTAAGCTAAACATTTGGTTATTTGATTCAGTAAACAAAGCTAAACATTGTTCAGTGTGTGCGTCGCTGGATGGACGAAGCCTTCCTAGGTGCTATGGGGCTTGGAGGGGACCAAGGGCGTCCCATGTTTGTACTGTTGTCCAGATCTCGGATGTATCTGTCGTTTGTATCATCGTCGTCTGCAAGTCTCCGCCATACTTTTTTTGGGCCTGCTGCAGATACGGTCCTCTCTCTGGTGCCCCCCCCCCCCCCCCCCCCCCCCCCCCCCCCATCGTCTACCCATCGCCATAGTTCCTCTCCCCGACACTGACTTGACCGTGTATACCTCGTCCTTCTCTGTCATGAATCATCCCTCTGCAGCCTCTTTGACCAAGACACTCACCAGAACACTTCACTGCCCTCGGGCCTGTACTGCCACACCTTACCTGTTCACGACGCCACTCCACACATTGCTTCTTTCTCTCTCTCCCCCACACCACCACCACCACCACCACCACTTGTCCTTCCCTCTGTCTGTAGCACAGTCACCCAAGCTTTTGTTTTCCTGACGCTTGTGCCACACCTGCTGTGTCTTTGATGCTCTCCAGCCAACACCTGCTGTGTCTTTGATGCTGTCTATCCAACACCTGCTGTGTCTTTGATGCTGTCCAGCCAACACCTGCTGTGCCTTTGATAATGTCTATCCAACACCTGCTGTGTCTTTGATGCTGTCCAGCCAACACCTGCTGTGTCTTTTGCTGTCCAGCCAACACCTGCTGTGTCTTTTGCTGTCCAGTAATCCAGCTGTATCGCGGCCAGTCTCCCGATCACGGCTATAGCCCCTCTGTTTCTCTGACACCATCCCAGCAGTCTCCCACCCTGACACCACATGACTTACTCTCAATGCCCCTGACACTGCTCATTTGTCTCAGATAGACATCTACACCCTACCCCTCCCTCCCTCTGCACCCATGTGTCCTCTTCTTTTAGGAAATTCAAGAACAAAAGCAACAACAAAGCCAAGTCAAGATCTGATTCCACTTCAGCAGGTCAGGATGTGAATGCTCCGTGTCTGTATTGCAGTTGGCAAGACCACGTAACGTTTCCTGTGTTACCTTCACTATCACGTTTGTGGTGAGGCATCTCCTGGACCCCCTGTGTGGCCATGCCAGTTCCTCTCGACCCCCCCGTACATTGTAAACTCAGTGGGTCACGTGTTTCCGCTCTTCATAATTACGTTTGTACTGATACAAGGAGTAATGTCTGGTACCTACACGTGCCTGATTCTCTCTCTCTCTCTCTCTCTCTCTCTCTCTCTCTCTCTCTCTCTCTCTCTCTCTCTCTCTCTCTCTCTCTCTCTCTCTCTCATATGTGTACATCTTAAGCGACCTTGGTTTGTCTCACACTAGAGCCATTCTCTTGTTCCACCTTTTCTTTGGCCCACTCGTGCTAGCTGTCACCCTCCTGTGTCTCATCACTGTACCCAGTGTCTGCTCTTGGCTGCCATCCTCCTCCCCAGAGCCACGTGCACATCCACCTCCCCAGAGCCACGTGCACATCCACCTCCCCATAGCCATGTGCACATCCTACTGTCCATAGTTATGTGCACATGACCCATACTGTCATGGAAATGTTCTGGCACTGTATGTGTAGACCGAGCAAGATTTGGAAACTTTTGAAACTAAAACTCCCGTGTTCCTCATACCGTCGCTGTCCACAGTCCCCTGTCCATGACGCTGCTCCGTGGCTCCCGTGACACCATCACTTTTCGCAGACCCGCTTTTCCCGCACCTTATATGGTGGTTAGAGGGAGAGGAAGGTGCTGGTTAGGGGGAAGAAACAGTTTGTAATGGAAGACAGGTTTGAAGTGGACGCAGGTGTGTAGTGTAGATTTTCTGTGGAGGGTTTTGTTGAAAACAGTTTTGGTGCCCTCTTTGTATACCGCCGGCAGACCGGGGTTGTGTATGTGATGATGATGTTTCTTAATGGTTTAGTAGAAGGAATTAGCCAAGCCAAGCATCGTTCATTGTACGGAGAATGGCTGGGGGTCTCCCTTAGTGCTCTGTGGCTCCGTTGGAACCAAAGGTTTTGTTCAATGTTTATACTGGTGTTGAGTTCCCGGATATTTATGTTTTCTTGTGTCATCGTTATCCTTGCCGTACTATCGTGCTGCTGTTCCTAAGTGTTTGTGTCATATGGCTTAATCTTTAGCCGTTCACACTTTTCTCCGGTGTTTTTAAAGTTATGGGTACTTTTTATCTGTGACGAATCGTAGAACAGTATTTTGTATCTATGCTTTTAGCAGGCGTGATTTGGAGGTGAGGTGTGTGTGTGTGTGTGTGTGTGTGTGGGTACAGGAGGGTAGGTGTGATCATGGCTTTCTCTTGGGTTATTTTTAGCTCCCCGAAAGGTGACATAGTCATCACAGAGTGGTCAGGCTGTCTTATCTTTCCCTGGTCATTTGTTGATGTGACCTGTCACCAGAAACCCATGCTGTTGGCGTGTGTCCCCGGATTTTGCGGCTCCCCCCAACACCATAGCATCACCACTACAACCCTCCAGCGGGTCCTGTGACCACCTAAAAGGACTTCCTCAGCTCCTCCACCCCTGACACTACACTCTTCCCCTTACACCATCACCCCCCCCCCCCATAGCTCCACTAAATCTATTACAACTCACCTCCCCTGTTCCTTTGTCCTCGGTTCTCTCTCTCTCTCTCTCTCTCTCTCTCTCTCTCTCTCTCTCTCTCTCTCTCTCTCTCTCTCTCTCTCTCTCTCTCTCTCTCTCTCTCTCTCTCTCACACACACAGAGCAGTTTCCTCGTCCCAGCCTTGACACGTTCCCCCCTCTCCCACAGCTGTGTACCTGACTCTTGAATTTCCTCCCAGAGCTCCTCCCTCTTGGCACATTCCCCTCCCACAACTCATCTGCCAGATAATATCTTCCTCCTCCCACGGTCGTCTTGCTCAGGACATTGTCTGAGCCCACGCCTCTCCTCCCTGGCTGGACACAAACCCTCCAGTATCTCTATCGTCAACACAACCTTTTATTACCTTCACTAGACAAGGAGCAGTGGAGACATAGGGGGGGGGGACATAGGAACAGTGGAGACATGGGGGGGAGGCATAGGAGCAATGGTGACATAGGGGAGACAAGAGGCATGGAGATGCACCATAGACATAGGGAGAGAGGAGACATATGGGAGACATAGGAGCAGTGGAGACAAAGTGTGGACAAAGGAGCAGTGGAGACATTGAGTCCATAGGATTAGTGGAGACACAGTTTACACATAGGATCTCAGGAGATGGATTCCATCCCACACATTTCACCCACGACTTCCCCGATCACATGACCACCCGTGTACTTCCTGGCGGCCGTGCAGCAGCTCCTCTCTCTCTCCAGTGTGTCTTTGTGTGCCGTGTCTTGACTCTCCTTTGTTACAGCTGCCCGTAACTCTCCGATGTTCCTTTATCCTTGACATTAACCCCACACCGTCGTGCCGGACACACCGCCCAGAGCCAGCTCCCCCGTCCGCGGCGGTGTCGACATTATTGCACGAGTTGCAGTGGTATTTCGGGTTGTACTCTTCCCATGCCTCCCGCAGTGCGGATTGCGTATGTGGTGGAGGAACCTGGGCGTCATTCCACCGCCCGTCTTTCCGTATCAGTTGTCGCGGCTACTTCCCCGGACCGTGTGTCTGACTCGGATCATGTTTGATTTAGCGACTCTCGTTTGTTGCTGCTTCGCTCCGGTCGGAGGAAGACGGAGCCACACTGCAATATTCAGGAACGCGGCCTTTTTTTTTTTCTGCTGCTGTACAGCGAGAGAGGATGAGGACCCTCGGCGGGTCCTGCTCAAGGATTTGGGGCCGCCCCTTGTGTAGTCACCCTGAGGGGGAGGTAGGGGAGGGTATAGGTAAGGGTCCTCACTGAGATTTCCCATTCTTCTGTTTGTGGTGTTGCTTCCTTGATTCTACTACTACGTCTTGTTAGTCTTGAAGTCCTGTCCTTGCCCTCTTTCTCTTCCTTTATTTACCTTGTCCACTTCAGCTGTGCGACTTCATTAACCCCGACACCACCACCACCCACCACCACCCACCACCACCACCACCACAACTGCTGTCTTCACGGCCAGGGCCACCGGGTCGTCGCCATCGCCTCCACCCTCGCCAGTGCCAGAAGCAGCACTAGCACTGCCACCACCCGCGCGGGGGGGGGGGGGAGAGAGAGAGAGAGAGAGAGAGAGAGAGAGAGAGAGAGAGAGAGAGAGAGAGAGAGAGGTAGATGCACCAGCACCACATAGGCAGTGTTAACAGCGAATGTGACGACTGCAGCATCCGATACTAGCAGGAGCAGCACTAGCAGCTACTAGCAGGAGCAGCACTTCAGCACTAGCAGCTACTAGCAGGAGCACCAACACTAGCGTGAGGGTGACCTGGGAGTCGACATCGTTCCTAAGGACCTCTCGCCAGAGACCCGCCGCGGGAGACCCACTGTCTGCTGGCAAATATTAGAACTGTGGTGAAGGTCATGCAGCATGATACGTTCCGGAAGCTGTTCTCGTCCTACATAAGGCCACAACTAGAATGTGCTTTTCAGTTTTGACCGCCGCACCCGAAGGAATACACAAAGCTACTAGAGAAAGTCCAGAGGAGAGCAACTAAGATAATACCGGAATTGAGAGAGCTGAGTTGTACGGAAATGTCAGAGGCCTTGAATTTGCCCCCAGATGGAGGGGTGAGGGATGGCATACTAACCACCGAAAGTTTCTAAACTAGATTGATGATGCGGTAATTGGATTGGTCTTCGAAAAATGTTGGCATGGAGCAGCCAGAGGACGTAACATGAAGCAAGATTCTTGTGTAAAAAAAAGAAGTAAATAAGTATTTTAGCAGTATGAAGATATAGGAAATGTGGACAGCTTACAGAAGTTTAGAAAGATATGTGGCTGTGGAGAAGGGTCAAGGAATGGGGCCTTACGAGTGTAAAGCTTCCTTGCTGGACACGACAGGTTGGCATCTCCCAAATTTACTAAGAGGAGCTACACCAGCATCATCATCATCATCATTATTAAGTCGCACTGCTAGCAGCACCGCAGATACTAGCAGGAGCACCACCATCACTAGTAGCAGAAGCACTGCATTACTAGCACCACAAGCAGCAAAAGCACCACCACCATCATTAGCACACCCCCACCACAAGCTGCAGGAGCACCATCCTCACCATCACTGTAGCAGCAGCACCACCATGAGCAGCACTACTGCCTGGAGGAGCACCACCATCACTAGCAGCAGAAGCACTAGCAGGTACTAGCTGGAGCACCACCACCATCATCATCACTAGCAGCAGAAGCACCAGCAGGTACTAGCTGGAGCACCACCACCATCATCATCACTAGCAGCAGAAGCACCAGCAGATACCAGCAGGAGCACCACCACCATCATCACTAGCAGCAGAAGCACTGCACCACCAGCAGATACTAGCAGGAGCACCACCACCACCACCACCAACAGCGCGTCCGCCTCACTATTGATTGATTGTCCAGCTGGCCCGCCGCAACCACCACCACCACCACTCAACACCACCTCCACAACCCCCACCACTCAACACCACCACCACAACCCCCACCACTCAACACCACCACCACAACGACTAACACCCCTCCTGTCACCAGCAACCACCACCACCACAACAGTATTGACATCCCTCATGTCACCAGCACCACCTCCACCACCACTTCCTCCACCAACCCTGGTTCGTATACACCACTACCATACACACACACACACACACGGGTGTACACATATGGACCCCTAATGAATACCGCAGCCTACAGCCGGTTGCTCTGTTTTTAACCAGGTGGACAGCAATACCGTAATGGCCAGTTTAATGGGTAGTGTCAAGGTAATTTGTTAGTGGTGGTGTTTGTGAAGCAGCTGGACTCCCGGCGTGTTAATATTAACGAAATAGAATTATCATGGGGTGAGAGAGAGAGAGAGAGAGAGAGAGAGAGAGAGAGAGAGAGAGAGAGAGAGAGAGAGAGAGAGAGAGAGAGAGTCATCTCTCTCATGTGTCATGTGTTGGGAGATGGTTAAGAATTGCGTGCTTTTCCTTACGTTGTCTTCGGAGATCTTTTGCCCGAACAGCTTGGGCAGAGTCCAAGCTGCTGAATTGGGTCTTTGCTCGACCAAGCTGTTGGAAGCCGCAGGCCCACGTAACCACCACAGTCCGTCCATTCTGGTTACACTTTTCTAAACACTTATCCGGGGTCTTCGTAGGTCGTTCCAGTGTACATCCTATAATGTTTCTGATGATGTCAGACTTTGTGTTGAGTGGACGTGGGGCCCCCGGATGTTTACGGTGTCTTCCATCGTGCATATAACAACACCTTGTGATCGTTGGAGGTGTTAATTTGCGGGCTCTTCCATGTGTCAATATATGATAGTTTTGAGCCAAGTTTGCGGCTTTTTTTAAATTTTCCAAATGAAAATGATGATATACCTCTCCCATCTTCGCTCCAGACAAGACAGCTTCAGTTGTTGCCAGTTCCTCTACAGCGTCAGTGTGGTCTTGGAAAGATTTGTGCACGTTTTCCAACGCTGTAATTTCGCCCTCCTTGAAAGACGGTGTTACCACACAGGAGCATTCTGCTGGCGAGGGTGGTAGGACCTTTAGGAGCGTCAACCTTGGTCTTCCCAATCGGTAAGGAAGCAGCAGAATTTTCTGCCTGTCTGGTCTATAACTCCCTTTGACATCACTGCAACCTACTAAGAAAGTAATTACTTACAGTCACCACCTTCAACACTTAAACCAAGACCGATGCTCTTGAATACGGGAACTCCAGACTGAAATAACATAGACCATCGCATCTCTCAAGTCTGGCAGTGGGAGGGCAAGCAGAGATGCCATTGTGACCCAGACCAGTGGTAATATATGAGAGGAACACTGAATTGTTCGCCATACGCTTCACTCGTAGGCTGGTAAAAAAAAATCACAGCCACAGACAGTTTGCTGTGTGTCTCTGATTCTTTATCTTCACTACTTGCTCTTAACACCCTGAGATAAGAATGTGATATGTTGGGTTGCAAGTCATCTTGTTGTGGAGTTTCCCCCACACATAAACATCCGCGGGCATAACAAAGCTGATCCTTTAGCCAAACTTGCACTTAGTAAAGGTGATGTTGAAAACAACATTGGTTGGTCAGTTAGAATCCTCAACACTGCAGTTAGGAAGGAACTATCTGATGTCTTTTGAGCAAATAGATCGAGTCCAGTTAAGCGCAAGTAGAAACATTTTCCATCACAGTGCCAAGTCAAACATGTATATGGAGTAAGTAATAAGATCAGCAGATTACATGATGTTGTAACTGCTAGACTAAGGCTAGGCTATACGTACTATTGGCGCTGTGGCCTAGCTGGAGATGCTAGTCGTGTGAATGGTAAAGTTTGTGATCAAAGATTTGGACACAAATTAGAACACTATGTGTTAGAATATGAAAAAAATAGAGCCTTTTATTGGGGATATATCTAAACATACTGCAAGAATTGTTACACCTTATTGTTGATATCAAGATACCTGATATTTAAAGTGTGTATCCACATTTTCTAACTCATAATGAACCAACTTTGTAACATCCTATGTAAACATCAACCCACTAGGGTCTGACCAGGACCTTTTGTGACCCCCTGTAATCCTTTTGCGCTACCGCTCACAGGATGAGCATGGGCGGCACAATAAACTGACTGGGATACTGGCACAAATCAGTTTGTTTTGAAAGTCCGTAAGACCCAACCTGCTGTCTTTTTGAAGGAGGCGACTGATGCTCACTTGTGTTCGCTGTGTCATCACACAGTTCTCCTCAAAGGTCGTTCACATTTTGTCCATTCATGGCAGAAAGGTGTTTGAACTCTCTTGGGTTTCTCTGTACAAGGCTCGCGAAGGGAAGGGGTTACAGAAGGGCGCCCAAAACAACAACAGTACCCGACCCAAGCTAAGAGGCCGAGGCTCGGGCAGATGTTTCCCCCCACCAGAACCTGTTTTACAGTGATAGAAATATCTTGGCGTTCATGTTGTGATCACAGAAAGGGAAAGAAATCTAAATGGAACATTGAATTGGATCCAGTTTGGCTACATCTGGCTGGCGACGTCACAGTCACGTACGTGTGTGTGTACCAGTATTTTCCGCCGCGACCTAAATTTAGGAGCTGGTGGCCTCACCTGGGGGTGGATTTTTTCATTGTCAAGGACGGGGAAGTGCGACGCCCACATTGAATATCTTCTGATACGTTTATATATTGAAGAAATTCCATCCAGTTATGTCAGCAAGATATCATCTCCCCCAGAACAACTGAAGATCGAGGTCATGGCTGTAATTTTTGATGTAATGTGAAATTCTGCAGCAAAAAGAAAACGGGAATTCGTCGGAGTCTGTAGTACATTAATTTCCTGCTTGTAAGGGAGGTCGTTGTAGTGTTTATGTATAACTCTTGTCTTTTGCTGATGTGTTTCATTTGATATTTGCTTGTCTAGATTAGTTCTGGGATTCACTGTCATGATGAGAAATATCAAACAGTACAATGCTAGAGTCAGGTTTGGTGGATTCTTTAGGAAATGGTGAGAACATCATGTAGAAAATAAAGCACAATTTAGATCCCCCCCCCCAAAAAAAAAGTCTTCGTTTGTCATTAGCTTTGAATTATTAACTAAGTCAGTGACTTGCTTGACTACCCTTGCGACTTGGTACATGTATATATATGATGATGCCCAGGATGAGACGTCTTGTGCTCAGGTGTTTTGATTCTAATGGTGATAGGTCACCCAGCACTGCCGAGGTTGAGCAGACATCGGTAGGCAGTGGAACTGATTGAAATATTTTGACCGGAGAGGACCACAGATGACTTTCCAGAGCCCTGATTCTGTAAGTTATCATTATTATTCTATTATGATAATAATAATAATAATAATAATAATAATAATAATAATAATTATTATTATTATTATTATTATTATTATTATTATTGTTGTTATTATTATTTTATCTGAAGAGTTGAACTTATCTCTTGTGAAAAGCATGTTTTCGTTAATGGCTCTGTGGAAGATTTTTTTTCTTGATTTTTCATTTCTTTGTCTTTATCGACAAGATTTTCATGATTATTCTCAGATCATCTGGAAAGGATTATACAAAACTGCGATTATTATTTACATCTGTGTCACAGCCGAGAATGAGGAACAAAGGGGGTGCAAGTACATCTCCCTTGGGGACTGAACTTTTGACCCCGCTAGCACTGGTCACCGTCTGGTCCCTTATTGAAGTAGCTGTATATCCATCTTTTAATTATTCCGGTTATTCCCATCTCCCGCATTCTGTGCACTGTAACACCATGGTCACATTAACCTGATATTTTTGCAAAATCTGTACATTAGGGTGAAGCTGTGAAAATAAGAGGGTGCAGGGGCCAGCCTGGACAGTGTGTACGGGGCGAGCCTGGAGAAATGTAGAGTCACAGTGAGATACAGTGTCTAAATGAGGTACTTGAACAGTGTGTTTTATCAGCCTCAAGAATTGTGTCACTGGTGGGCAGACAACTGAGATAGGCTTGTTCCTCACCATAGAAACCGAGTTGTCCTGGGTAATGGAGAGTAGTTGTTTGCTTGCGGAGCTTATGTGTTACCTTAAAGTCAGTCAGTGTCCATCTTGGGACTCGATATCTTTTCTCTTACATATCAAGATGCGATGTTTAGTGTTGCCGGGTGGTCAGGATTGCTTTGCTTCCCGTACAGTGAGGCGTTGCGAGTCGGTGTCCTGCTCTCGGGGATGGCTCCAGCTTCCAGACTTCGTTTCTCCAGTGGATGCCTCGTGCTTGGGCCTGGTGGTGTTCAACGTTTCTTCGTGGAAACCAGAGTTCCAGGAGTTTGTGTCCTGGGTCACTAGTGCTTGGGGCATCCTGTGGATGGTCATGTGGATGTCTGGTGACGAGGTAGTCAGGTCCGCTCGTTACTTAGGGCGGTTCCAGTTGAGAAGAGGTCGGTTGGCTTGTTTATCTTTAAGGTGGCTTTTGGCTTACTGAACACCCATTTTCAATTTTTTTTTTTCTTAGCACGTAGTTCATCTCATGGCAGTCTCGTATCTTTGTGGTCAGTGAAATATATATATATATCTGTCTGTCTGTCTATTTGTCTATCTTTATCTATTTCTCTGTATGGCCTCTCCTGTTCCTAGTGGGCCAGTGGAACTGTTGGTCCATGATTTGCGTCGTACACATGTTTTCTGCTCTTGTCTTTCCCTTCTCAGGGTTAGCTATTTGTGTTTTCCCAGGTCCCGCATCATCTGAAATTATGATTCTCTCTCTCTCTCTCTCTCTCTCTCTCTCTCTCTCTCTCTCTCTCTCTCTCTCTCTCTCTCTCTCTCTCTCTCTCTCTCTCGGCTGTGGCTCTTTCGGGTTGGGTAACTCGTTTAAACTGTGCATATAGAGGGAGAAGCTGTCTTAAGTCGGTCTTGAGTTTTAACCCTGTGTATAATTCCCCCGGTAACATACACGTGTATTAGCAGGATCGGAGTGTTGAATCACATATACACTCACACATACGAGAGTCATTCCTCTGGTGTATCGCTGCCCACCAGGAAGGAAGGATCCCCGTTGTGTCTGAGACGTCTCATTGATTACGTCTTGCCGTTTGATCCGTTTTACTGTTAAAGCTGAAACTTGTGACCTCTCGCCCGTGGTGGCTTGGTGTGCCTTGCCCCGCCGGCTGTAGCAGTCATGCTTGTTCGTGCTGCCCTTGTGATCAGTGGACAGTGTGTATGAGCGGCGTCATAGAACAGGTCCACGTTATCAATGAAGACGTGATTTAGTGCGTTATTTTTTTTTTCCCTCGTTTGGTTCCATCGTTGTTTGCTGACTAAAGGGGAGAACCTGTGACGCAGTCTATATATTTATCTTTTCCCCAGCTTCCGTGTGGTGACGGTAAGGTGTCTCGTATCAGCTGGCGTCCAGGAGGTGGGTCCTCGGATTTCTCTTTATTTACACTTTGTCGTCGATGGACTGCCGTTGTTGGTTATCGTCCAGTTGTTAGGCGGTGTGGGTGGGTGGGTGGGTGTGCGGGCGGGGCCACGTGCACCACCCAGCAGGACTGTGCTTGGTATTATCGACCAGGAGCGCGGGAGGTAAGGCGGGCGGCCCGGGTGTTGCTGCTCTGCATTCTGGCCGTCTGGCACTGGTGCCACACTGGGTGACGGCACCATATTGATCCCTGCTCCACTTGCTGTGCCCTGGCACCACCCCATCCCCCTCTCCCCCTCCCCCGCCACAGCTGGCCGTACAGGCAGCAGGATCAGTGGGAGAGCTGCCCGCTAGTAGCATCTCTCTTGTACGGTTGGCAGCCCCGGCGGAGGGCCAGCTTCACCGGACCGGGCTTGAACTCGACCCTCCAGCACGCTGAAGGAGTAACATGACATGGTCTCTGCTGGAGTTGCCTCCCCAGCGGACAGCAGATCTGCGGCAGAGGAGACCCCCCCAGGGTCCGGGTCCGTCGCACGGGCCTGCGGCAGGAGACCCCGGGCTCCGGGTCTGTTGTGCAGGCCTGCGGCAGGGGACTCCGCGCCCTGGGTCCATATAATGTTCTCCCCGGCTGCTCCCCGTGTCCACACTTGACACCCTTATCTGGTCCTACTCCCCACCCCGTCAGACTGGGGCTAGGCTGCACCCCAACACTGCCACATTGGATCCAGGTTGTTGTGTGCCAGTGTAGGGCTCATGGCTGGGTCTGGGGCGATTGTTTGATGGGTAGGAAAGAACCACCTTCATCCTCCGGAGCATAGCGCTACGAGCCTTGGGGGATGATAACCCGGCCCTTGGCCTGATCCCAAGAGTCTTAACCGTCGTCATCAAGGGTCCTGCCCTTAGGCTCACGGGGGAAGCAAGTCGTCGGTGCTCACATTTACAGAAGCCGATCTTGGCTGTTAACTGGCCAGCGCTAAGTGAGGTGGGAGGATGTTAGACTTAAGATACGCTGCCCCAGGATTGCTCACCCATGTTTACGGTGCTGTCGTTTTCTGTGGCCATCTCGAGACGTCCGTTACCCGAGGATTGGCCGTTAGGACACCTTCCTCTCTCTCTCTCCTGGGGGTAATGAAGCTGTGGTATTCTCTTCCTTGTTTTGTTCTTTGCCTCTTGCCGTAGCCTCTCTGCCATTAAGGGTCAGGTCTTCAGACTCGTCAGGGAACTCTAATTAATTTTTTCGTCCTCTTCCTCACACTCCGACACTCCGCTCTCTTTTCATCCGAGACGCCGGCCATGATTGGAGCATGTATTGCCCGTGCCGCGTCTGTCATTATAAAGGAAAATTTAAGTGTATCTGACTTCAGAAGCCAGGGTGAGAGAGGTGTTGTATTGTTGTTGTTATTGTTATAATGTATTCAGTGAAAAATTCATGTCTGTCCTCAGATTTTTTTCTGTCCTCAGATTTTCCTTGAATGAGAAAAAAATTGAAGTTACTCAGGCAGTCATCCGCTCGACCCTGGATGTCGAACCTTCGCCTTAGTCACAGTAGAGGGGAAATGAGTGAGCGAGGTTGAGTACATGAGTCGCTCTTAGATCACCGCCCAGTGA
>NC_092224.1:21069348-21291848 GCF_036320965.1 Panulirus ornatus | reverse complement strand
TTGCGAGTGAAAAGTCGCCTTCGGCGAGACTGTATTAATGAGGGTACAGTCTCGTCAAAGAACTTTTTCGCTCCAAAGGAGTCTACCTTTCCCTGCTACTGCCAGTAGCGCAGCCTTAGGCAACAAGAACCTTTAGAAAGTCCAGGGTAGCACCAGGATTCTTTCTTGGGAATTGGTCTTGGGAAATGAAAAATGAATGATGTGTGTGTGTGTGTGTGTGTGTGTGTGTGTGTGTGTGTGTGTGTGTGTGTGTGTGTTAAGATTCGCCAAGAATAAGCTTGACACGGGCTTTTGTCACTTCGGGCACACGAGCGCTGCCCATCTTCAGTCAAACTGATTCTTGATACAGTACAATATTAAGAACAAGAACAGACGCCCTGCACGTAACAGAAGTCTTATATACATAAGAGAGTCTAAACCCTTCCATGAATCATCGAAGTACATGACAGGTTAGGATTCTACTACAATTATTCTCTACCACACCCCGAGATAACCCCCACTCTCTAACCCCCACCGGACTTTCCCCCATGTGTGGAGACCTCAGGCAAACCCTGCAACCGTTGACACAACGAGTAGACCCCCTTACCGACCGCACTGCCACGCATGAACTCCGAGGGAACACGGTCCACCAATCAACATATTATCATCTACGTCACCGCTCCCATTTGTAACATTTCAAGATGTGATTCATTCCTGCTGTGTTCCTGATATTGTGTTGTGTCATTTATAATCAAAATGACTGAAGATGGGGAGTGTTCGTATGCCCGAAACGTCTCGTGCATGTCAAGAATAAACTGAAAATGAATATAAGATGTTTAACTCACACTTTGTCTAATGAAGAAAACGTGTGATGAGAAAACTTGAAACACACACACACACACACACACACACACACACACACACACACACACACACACACACACATATAAATATATTGTCTTGGACAATCACATGTTTACCAAATGGCGTCCTAGCTACGTCTCTTCGTTGTATATCAACTGACTGTTATATTTCTCTCTTGTGTCTCCCCTAATGATGTGATTATTACACGAAAGTGCACTTGGGAACTTATCGTGTTTCATTTTTCCCGTGGACTCATAGGAATATCTTGATCACACTCAAATTTGTGATCCTTTCCAATATATATATATATATATCTTTTCTTTCTTTCATACTATTCGCCATTTCCCGCATTAGCGAGGTAGCGTTGAGAACAGAGGACTGGGCCATTGAGGGAATATCCTCACCTGGGCCCCTTCTCTGTTCCCTCTTTTGGAAAATTAAAAAAAAAAAAAGTGAGAGGGGAGGATTTCCAGCCCCCCGCTCCCTCCCCTTTTAGTCGCCTTCTACGACACGCAGGGAATACGTGGGAAGTATTCTTTCTCCCCTATCCCCAGGGATATATATATATATATATATATATATATATATATATATATATATATATATATATATATATATATATATATATATATATAACCTATCCTAAGCCATGCATTCAATTTATCGACCAAACCCTAGGGATGGATGAACAGCTGGATTAACTTTGGACCGATTGCTGCAACCAGGGCTCGAACCTTTGCGTTCAACTTTGGACGGGGATTGTGCATGCGTGACGGTCAGTAACGCTACCCACTATTTCATGTTACACTGGATCTCTCCAGGACCTGTCTTATGTTATTTTGCTTTGAGAGAGAGAGAGAGGATGAAGATTCATTAACCCTTGTACGTTACAGAATTGAACAGTTGCGTCAGCTTAGGATGACGTGGACGTAGAGCGAAAAAGTTTTGCCTCACGGTGACTGAGGTAAAACCGTTAAGAGTCTGGACAGCTGGTGAAATGCTGGTGTGATGTATTGATTCCACCTAAACCTTGGTTGGAGAGAGAACCGACCGGGCTGTTCCAGGAAGCAGATGCTCACAATGGGTGTAACTAGTGAGAGTGGGGAGGATGGATGTTCATCTTCCTAACATCCTGATCAGCGCTTAAAAAAAAAAAAAAAAAAACTGACGATTTGTGATGTTGTCTGCCGTGGTGATATGTCCTCTCTCTCTCTCTCTCTCTCTCTCTCTCTCTCTCTCTCTCTCTCTCTCTCTCTCTCTCTCTCTCTCTCTCTCCTCTCGACTCTCGCTGCTGTGGCGTCCCTCCCACCCGTGACACATATGTTTTGTTTTTATTCCTGTACTGTTCCACTGTGTCGCCCCCCCGGCTCTTGCACTGCCACCCCTCACAGCTGTGTTGCTCTGCTCCCGTCCCATTCATTGTTATATTGTCTCTCACATATTCTGACCCCGCTACATGCATAGTTTAGTCCTGACATTATGTAAGATGGGAACGGCATGTTAAGTATTTCCTTATTCACATACTTGAAAGTTATTTTGAAACTTGCCAGCTGTTCGTTTCTGTAGCTATTCTCCTGATGCAGGACTTCCAAGTCCTTCTCACACACAAAAAATATCCTGAAGTGTATTTCCTGCTTGATGATATGATGTCGAGGTCTTCTTTCACAGTATCCCATCCTGGTTACTGTACGGTTGATCAGGTTGAATTTCAATAACCGTGTATGTGATCAGCTCTGGAGTTTGTTCGGGTCCCCTTGTAAGCTGGTGCCATCCTTCGCGTCTTCCACCTCGCTTATGACTCTTGCATCATCAGCAAGAGACTCAGGCAGGAGTCCGTACCTTCTGGCATGTCAGTCCCATAAATCAGGAAGAGTAGCGGTCCCAGGACAGAACCCTGGGGCACCCCACTGGTGACCTCCGCCCATTTGGAGAAGGCCTCCCTGACATATAGCTTTTGTTTCCTTCAGCTGGACTAGAATAACCAAGTTTCGTTTATCAACCTCTCATGCGGTACAATGTTGATTGCTTTCCAGCTGTCCAGATACAGGCAGTCCACCCAACCCTCCCGTGTGTGTGTGTGTGTGTGTGTGTGTGTGTGTGTGTGTGTGTCTTATTATATATCAATCCCTTCGAGAAGCAAATAGTAATCATATTGTCCCGCCTCTCAAGCATCATATTGGTCAATCTCCATCAGTCAGTTCCACCACATAACTGAAAAGATAATTCCTAACATCCCTTTTCACTATATATCATGTAAATTACCATCTCTGTCCCCTAATTTTCTGCACCCAACCTTTACAAACAATGATGGTATCAAAATTCGTAGTTTGTGAATCTTATTAGTCATAATTGGATGCTGTCTTTCCTGTATAGTTTTTAAGGAAGGTTATAGCACTACTTACGTTCTTTAAGCTCAGACCGGCTGGTAGGGGGGCCCATTTCTTGGTGAACGTTTTTGCGCTCTTTTCCACTTGGTCTGTATGCTTCATTATATTGGGATTAAACAAAGATACTCCATAATCAGGTTGTAGTCTTACATTTGTTGTTTGTATTTATTTTTTTTTAAGTATATCTTCATCAGTGAGCCAATAGTCAGGCATAAAGTACGCACGCCATCATTCCTCCCGTCGGGTATCGCAACTGATGAACTGTTTTACTATAATAACTTAAGATTTTGCACACTTCTATGTTACCTTGGACTCACTGCAGCAAACGTAATGGTTCCAGTGTTGTCATGAGCGCTTCCTATTCATGATAGCACGTGAAACTTTAGTGTCGTACTATCATACACCAAACGTTGCCAAGTGGTTAGATCGTGTAGATACCTCTGCACATTGTTTCACAAAATTTCACACCACCCGGTCGTAAACCAAAAACAACACAGGTCCTGAGACCGATCCTCGTGGCATCACACCTGTGACTACGATGAACAGCATCCCATAACCTGTGTTTTCATCAGTTTTTCGCATAAGTGTTTTGTAACATCATTTTGTGTGTGTGTGTGTGTGTGTGTGTGTGTGTGTGTGTCATTACATCCTCGCACTTACTATCAAGAAAGTCGGGAAGACGGCGCCATTATATGTTTATGAAGAATATTTACCGAGATTACAAGATCAAGCGACCTATTGTACGAGTACGGGAAGAGGGAAGGCACCACAGGAAGCCCTGAAGTAATAGATCTGAAAGACAACAGATCACTGTGACAGGTTAAGATGGAAATAACACAGCGGATGTGACCGAGTGAGAGAGAGTGTTGCCTGAGAGATCGCACCGCTCTGGCTCAGGAGGGAGACTTTCTCAAGTGTTTTTCCTGTTAGTGTGGATGGGTTGTTTTCTTTTCTTTCGTTGTCATTCCATCATAATCATTGGCAAAGCAAATAGTGAATATAACTGGTTTATAGGAGAGAGAGAGAGAGAGAGAGAGAGAGAGAGAGAGAGAGAGAGAGAGAGAGAGAGAGAGAGAGAGAGAGAGAGAGATTAAAGTGAAGTGTAACTGGGTAAACGAAACCTCTCGTAATCGCTAATTGGTAAC
The DNA here is from genome assembly GCF_036320965.1 of Panulirus ornatus. Lineage (NCBI taxonomy): Eukaryota > Metazoa > Arthropoda > Malacostraca > Decapoda > Palinuridae > Panulirus > Panulirus ornatus. The sequence continues at coordinate 21,287,473 of NC_092224.1, read as the reverse complement.
TGTGTCACGCGTCTGTTAAACGGTTGGCCAAACTCTAGTCAGAGTTCTGGAACAGACTACATTGTTTACGGCACATGAGCCTGGCTGTCATTATTTTGAAGATACTGTCTGGCCAAAAAATGCGTAGATTATTTCGTACATTAAAACTTCCAGACAGTTTTGTATTATTAGGCTTAAACTAGGGTTATTGTGTAGAAGCATTGATGGAAGGGACGAGGAAAATGATCTAGAGCATGAAATTGTCACGAGATCAGCGAGAAAAATGAGGATAGATTTTATGGGTTTTTGTAATGAGAAGAGAAAAGTTCAGAAAAGACTGGAAGGTTGAAAGAGCTGGGTCCACAAGGGGTGTCGACGGTACTGGAGGGGGATAGAAAAAGAGGATCAAAAGTTACTGCAAGTGGACAAACAAATTGGGAAAGCTGGAAGTTAAGATTGAGGAATAGCATTGCAAATGTAAAGCTCAAAGAATTGAGAGAGTAAGTAGCCAGGGAATAATGACAGAGGCAGCACTGGTATCGAGGGTGGAGTCCTTCCTAGGAAACCCTGAAATAGATCACAGTAAACGTTGTGAGAAGCTCATAGAATAGTGACCTGTGGCAGGTGATATAGAGGACAGAGACCAGGAAGCTGTTGTGGGACTGAGGGACAAAAGGTTATTGACTGGCGGAGAGGAACAGAGATCTGAGAACATACGTGGAGCAGAGAGAGACAAAGACATTTACGTGTTATGGAGAGGATCACATACGCTGCTGGAGACAACAGAATCATCATAGAAATATATCATATGCGTGATGGCGGGTTTAGTAAGGTGCTGAGTACTCTGAATCGGTACGTGAAGGTAGGAGGACAGATTTTACAAAGGACCAGAGACATGGAGGTGGATGAGTTACTACGAGATTTGAATAGACATAGAACGTTAATGATTATAATTCCACTTGAACGATTACATTTCAGAAGAAAGAAAAGATTGTGAAGGAAAAATGCAGATAAGAGCATTACTAGAGGCTGTAGATTTGGCAGATACAGTTGCAGAGAATTAAAAAGCTGAGGCCAAAGTATTTAACATAAAGGGGAACGAGCAGTTGAGATCAATTTTGATATAAAGGTAAGTACCAGATGGTGCTAAAGTAGCGTAAGAAACTTTTTGACCTTGAAGAAGCCAAGAGACAGATCAAAGGAAGATTGTGAAAGAAACGAAGAAAACATCCGGGGTGCAAAATACATGGGACATCAAAGGAGAGGAGATGACTCCCCACCATTGGCATTAAGAGGACGTGGAGAGGAAGTGGAACTGGAAGTATTGCTTGCGAGTGTTGAGGAATTACTGTCAAATGGAAAAAGTGATGGCGTTTCAAACCTGAACAGTGAAGCCCAAACCAGTTAGTACTGGAGATTTAAACGAATAAAGAGACAATGACTTGAGTAATAACTTCCATAAGGAATAAATGATAGCAAGAATGGAAAGGGAAGATGGCTGACTTAGTCAATTTAAGCCGTGTAGTCAATTTAAACCGTGTCTGATGGGCAGAGTAACACTAGGAACAGCTTACTTGATGGTGTTGATAGTTGACAATTCTCCAAAGAAATTTAATGAACCAGAGTAGTTGTGCCGTGAAAATACTGCCGACACGAGGCGGATAATGCTACAGGGAACGAGACAAAGGACGTATGCAGTCTGTTGTGGATGAGAGAGCTTGGGAAGTGAGTCAGTTGTTGTTCGCTGATGATACATCGCTGGTGGCTGATTCATGTGAGAAACTGCAGAAGCTGGTGACTGAGTGTGGTAAAGTGTGTGAAAGAAGAAAGTTGAGAGTAAATGTGAATAAGAGTCAGGCAGGACAGGAGAGAGAGTCTTGGGGCGAAAGGCAGGCAGGATAGGAGAGAGAGGCTTGGGACGAGAGTTAGGCTGGACAAGAGAGAGAGGCTTGGAACGAGAGTCAAGCAGGCTTGTATTCATGGGAATTTTGCTGATGGGAAACAGACTTGGAATGCTGGGATCCACATGGCGATACAGCGTCATGGAGAAACAAGTCATTATGCGAAGGACAAGAATGTTTCTGATGTACATGGTCGTATGTTGACATGGAAATAGAAATGGCCAAATATGATGATATCCCGGTGAGAGGAGGCGATCATATGGTGCTTGAATTTCCACTGCGTGGTGTCCGAGGAATAAGATATCAAAGAAGAAACCAGACAGAAGGCGAGGTTGTGGTCGTTATAAAATAGCTTAAAGGACACGGGATGTGCAGAGGATAAGATATAGGCGTTACTGCAGCCAGCCAGCATTTGAATGGTATAAGGAATAGAGGACAGCAGGGTAAAGGATAACCAGCGAAATTCCGAAAGAAAATAAAAAAATGTGGACAAAGCAACTGAAAAAGTCAAAACTGTTCCGTAGATTTTATTATTGAGTAAATTCTATGCCAGAGAACACCTGACGGACTTAACTGTTGCTGAGGATGAAGGTGAGCGACAAGTGTGATGTACTCACAGTTGAGGACGCCTGGAATGGCGACGAGGACTTGAGAAGCATCGACACGCTTGTAAAAAGACTTTACTTTGGCTACTGAAAGGTCTTGATCTATATAAAGCACAAGGACCTTTGGCAAGACTCTCCCTGTGTACCGAGGGAGTGTGCTGAAACTCTCGACAGGTCGCAGGAAATGTTTAGTAATCCTTTGGAATAAAAGGAAGCGGAGGAGGAGGAGAGTCAGTATTTGTCGGACCTGTGTGTGAGAATGGAAACCTGGAAATTGCGCTAAGATGCAGGCCATTATCTCTTACAGGGGTGAGTCGTAAATCGCTGGAAGAGATAATCAATACTCAGTAGGAGAAGCTACCCTTGTGAGAGGTAATGGTGTGCAAGGTCGTGCATCACAAATCTCTCAGACCAGAGTTTAACTCTTGTTGTATTAGACAAGAGAGATGGATGGTAGCATTGTTTTCCCCCTGAACTGCCAGAGGGCACTTGACACCGTCCCACACAAGAGGCTGGTAAAGAAGTCGGACTTTTAGGCAGGGAACAAGAGGGCGCTTGTCAGGGGAGCCTTATCTAAAGTGGGTTGGGATTACCCGTTGGGGTGCCGCAAGGCTCTGTCTTACGGCCTTTATTAGTTTCGATTTACGTTGATGACGTACACCACAAGTGATGGATTCCCGCTCATGTTTGTGGAGGGTGGCAGAGACCCGAGGGAGGTGAGGGATCGCATAAGTTCATAAAGGGACTGAATAATATTCAAAGATCCAGATATTGTGTGTTGCGGGGATGATGAGGTCAGGCCAGGCTGATGCAAAGTGATAAAGATGGGACGCAGCGAAACAAGGTCTCTCGATATGACCATAAAGTGGCAGGAAACAAACTACTTGAATATATATATATATGTAGAAGAGAGTTGGAATCGACGTAACAACCCAGCCTGTTACCAGAACACAGTAGGAGAATTGCTAAGGAGGCAGTTGATCAGGTGGTAGATATGGTAGCCGGATCAGATACCTGGATGTGGGGATTGTTCCTAAAACTATTTAGTGGCTTCATTTAGCCTGAATTGGGATGTGCTTCGCAAGTTTGGCCACCTCACTAAACGTAAGTATCTAACAGAGAAGGTCCAAAGACGGCAACAGAGATGGTACCTGAAGGAGAGAGAGAGAGAGAGAGAGAGAGAGAGAGAGAGAGAGAGAGAGGGGGGGGGGGGGGGGGCTAGAGGCCATAAATCTGCTCACCATGGAAGAGAGAAGAGCAAGGAGAGACGAGATTACAACCTAGTAAGTTTCTTAAATCAGGAGGAGGATGTCGACAGTGTACAAGTCTTAGAAAGATACAAGTCAAGAGCAGGCGGAGGCCGTAACATGGAATTAAGCAAGAAACTTGTTGGAAACTGTCTACTGCGAAAGACATGCTTGTGTAGTACAAGAGTTGCTGATGATTGGAATAAGCTAAGTGATGAGACTGTCATATGTTGAGGGCATACAGACGTTTAGAAAAACGTTGTATGATACCAGAGGAAGATCGAGAGATGGGGCCTCCATCAGTGTAGACCTCCCTCCCTCCTGTACACAGCTCTTACTGTGTTGAAAATGAGCAGTATTGTCTGGTGAGGGTAGACGGTGTTTAGTGGGTGACCTGGTGTCAAGGTGTGTGACCCATTCCAATGTTTAAGCCAGGAGAGAGAGGGTTCATTTTCCTCGTTTGAAAAAAAAAGAGTTGCCTCATTTAGGATATTCCGATGCTAATTGTACCACCACCGAAAGTTACCGTAACGCTTATGGTTGTGTTACATAAACGGCAGACAGAGTTAGTTAACCTTTAGTGTCATGTGTTGAAATACAAGACTCGGAGGACGAGGTTGACATATGCTCACCAGTACAGGGAATTGGTCACCATATAGTGTATCATAATGTTACTCTTGCTGGTCGACTTAAGGCGGGTGTGGTGGTGGGAGGGGAAGTGCTGGTGGCTATGTTACAGGAACATGGCCTGGCCTTCCCCAGAAAATCAATGTCAGAACATGCACAATCCTTTCCCGCCGCCTCCACCACACACACACACACACACACACACACACACACACACAAGTGGTCAGCCTTGTATGGATAGTGTTGGGTGGGGGTGGCGGGTCAGTGTGCGTTGAGATAGTGTTAGGCAGCGGTTCATTGTGACACACGTCACTATCACGTCCCAGTTGATGATGATGCTGCTGTAAGGCCACGACCCACAGTAGGGCCCTGCCTGGCTAGCCAGCCAAGCCAGCCAGCCAGCCAGCCAGCCAGTCAGCCAGCCAGCCCTCTTCACGTGCTCACGCGGATCCGCTTCCGTAGTATCGACTTTATTCTGTTGTCCCTTGAACACCCATGACTGCAGCTGGGGGTTGGTGGTGCTCGGTGTTGGCTCGCTGGTTAACGATGCTGCCGGTTGTTTAAGTATAAAGTAGGAGCCTCGTGTGTGGTGTGTGTGTGTGTGTGTGTGTGTGTGGTAGGGTGGGTGAGGGAGGAGTCTGGAGCCGTGGTGCCGCCACCAGTCTAGCTGGGAGGCGGCGTGAACCACGTGCCTGAAGGTCCCCCGCACTGAAGGACGCAACCCAAGCCGCTCTCAGTCTCAGCTCGGGCTCCAGGCTCACCACAGGCCTGGACCACTGACTGGCCTCCTCTACGCCCCGGGCCCCATCCCCGCCTACATCCTCTGGCTCATCCCAGGCCACCGACGCCGCCCACCAGGATATACCGTTGAATTTCTAGAATAGTGGTGTGTTTGTGTCGACAGCAGCCGCCTCTGTGAACTGCATGATTTTCATTCAAAATGGCGTGAAGGGAGCAAATGTCACGAGTGTGTAACATTGGCTCGGGTACCATTTCAGCCGGTGATATTGATTAGTCGGATGAGAACTAGTTGAATTGTGTTGTGGGGAGAGGGAGGCAGCAGGCAGTGGAGTGATGCAGTGGGTGGGTGGCTCCCTCTAGCAGCCAGTACGGTAGCCAGCCCCCGGAGCACCGTGCCCGCCGCCAGTGTCATGGCCCTGAGCACCAGTGCGGTAGGAGCGACCCACTATAACACAACCTCACCAGTGTGTGCACAGCGTTATGTTACAGTAGTTTGAAGTGTCTAGAGATGGTGTGGGTGTGGAGGGTGTGGGGTCGTGGTGGGTGCCAGGCCTGAGGCAGGCGGCATGCAGCATCCTCCTCCTCCCGTGCCTCCTGCAGCGCCACCCTCGGGCTACATGTACCCGTGGCTGCCACCACCACCACCTGTAGTGCCCATATATGACCGCCTTACGACCCACCTTGTGCGACACGACACCATAGCCACTCTCGACCTCCTCCGGTGCCCCGCCCTGCTCCCCAGCAAGGGCCCCCCGTACCATCACCAGTACTGGCGACCCAACAAGCAAAGGTTCTCACATAGGTTCACAGGTAGGTGCTGCCTCCTCTGTCTCTCTTGCCTGTGTATATAGCTCCCACACCGGGCCAGTCACTGCCACACCTGGAATGTAGTCAGACGCCGATCCTGGGGGCGCAGGAGTGTGCTGCACTCCCCAGTTTGCAACGCTTCCCCAGGGAGTTCTAGAATAACTTACGGCGAAAGTGATGGAAAAAAAAAAGACGTAAATAATGACTTGTCAAAACACTGGTTTACTTAGCTGTTGCGTCATCCAGAATCCTCCTAAAGTGCACGTACTAAAAATAGTGTAAATGAAAGGTTGCGGGAAGGTATGACTACACGACTCACCCTCACTCACGTAAGAAGTACGAGTATAAGAGACTCCCAGGTGGTAGGTGTTTATAGCCCAGGGCTGCGGGCTCATTGATCTCTTGTGGGTGGAACTGAACTCCCTTCTCGTCTCCCTTCCACAACGTATCTCTGGCACACTCGCCTGGAACGGAGCTCAATGCCACACCTACAGATGGGGGCAGGGCGGCCTCTGGCACCTTCTGGACTTCCAGCATTTGGAAGTCAGTGTGTTTGTGTGTGTGATGTGCCAGGCCGGCTTTCCTTCGGCAGTTCGACGCCTCGCTGCTCATCTCCATATCATCTTAGTTTAGTAGCTTTTGATTCCCCGGACCTCTTTCCCTTACTGCCACCGTGACCCGGCTGACTGATGGGTCTCTTGTAATCATGGCAGAAAATAGTGTGGCGAGGAGAGTCGTCGTCCACCTCTCCTTCGCCAGGATTTATGTGCCGAGGCGTCGGCCGAAGTGGGCAGGCAGCTTTAACCTTTACCCAAATGCAGTCTGGGTGAAGGAAACACCAGGAACTGCTTCATGGCGCGACTGCGGAGCCCAGCTGGCGTGGTGCACGGTACCAGGGACTGGCCAGTATGGTATACGGTACTTGGTACTCGTCAGTATTGTACACGGTACCTGGTACTAGTTGGTATGGAACATGGTACTAGGGAGTGGCCAGTATGGTACACGGTACTTGGTACTCGTCAGTATGGTACACGGTACCTGGTACTAGTTGGTATGGAACATGGTACTAGGGAGTGGCCAGTATGGTACACGGTACCAGGGAGTGGCCAGTGTGGTATACGGTACTTAGCACTAGTCAGTATGGTACACGGTACTTGGCACTAGTCAGTATGGTACACGGTACTAGGGATTGGCCATTATGGTACACGGTACTAGGGAGTGGCTAGTATGGTATACGATACCAGGGATTGGCCAGTATGGTATATGGTACCAGGGACTGGCTAGTATGGTACACAGTACCAGCGACTGATTGATATGGTACACAGTACCAAGGACTGGCTAATATGGTACAAGGTACCTTGAACTTCCCAATATGATAGTACCTGAGGCTGGCTACTATGGTACGAGGGACTGACCAGTATGGTACATGGTACTGGCCAGTATGGAGCGTTACACAGTACCAAGGAGTGGCTAGTATGGTACACGGTACATGAGTACCTGGGACTGGCCAGTGTGTTACACGGTACTAGGGACTGGCCAGTATGGTACACGGTACTAGAGACTGGCCAGTATGGTACACGGTACCAGGGACTGGCCAGTATGGTACACGGTACTAGGGACTGGCCAGTATGGTACGTGGTACTAGGGACTGGCCAGTATGGTACGTGGTACTAGGGACTGGCCAGTATGGTACGTGGTACTAGGGACTGGCCAGTATGGTACACTGCACCAGGGGCTGGCCAGTATGGTACATGGTACCAGGGACTGGCCAGTATGGTACACGGTACTAGGGACTGGCCAGTATGGTACACGGTACTAGGGACTGGCCAGTACGGTGCACGGTACCAGGGACTGGCCAGTACGGTGCACGGTACCAGGGACTGGCCAGTGTAGTACATCACGCTCCGGACAATATAGCTCAAGAACTTAGGTTGCCCCTCACTCAACAACAGTTTTATCCCGAGATGAAGATCAAATTGTCATCGGGTGATGTTCCTGGTCTTGACTACACCAGGGCGCTGGCGAAGGACAGTGTGCTACACCCGTGTTGACGAACCCCCCCGCCAGATTACAGTGGTCTGATCCTGAGTCATGTGAGCGGTATGTATAGTTCGGTCGTTACATGGTGTTGTCACCACCAGTGTCCCCCCCCCCCCTGCTGACGGTGTCGCCAGCCTAATGTGGCAGACGCGAGCGGCCATGACTTCGTCGTCCGTCCATCCGCTGGTCCTCGGGGAGTGGCACTCCAGCATAACGTTGGGACACACTGGAAAAGTCAGAATGAGATGCTCGTGAAACGTCGTCTGTTAGTTTCGCCAACAGGTAAAGAACTGATTGGCGTCACACTCATAACTCCAGTTTGGATCTCACCAACAACAACAAAAAAAAAAAAATTGGATAAGCTTGGAGTTTAACTTTAATCATAACTTGAAAAAAGTTCCACCTTTGCCCGAGGGAATTTTTATACCTATTTTTTCTAACATTTTCCAGACAGTATTTCCAGCCATTTTTCTCTCATTCCCGTTCACTCTGTTGCACCCCCAGCCGACACAGTCGTTCCACGGAACACGTCTGGTTACAACGGTTCCTGTTGGTGTACCTCAGGGACTGCGAGCCTGGACCCCAAGTCTGAAGTAGATGTATTAACATGAGGGTTGAGGCAGTACCAGGAGAGTCACTCGTCCAGTATGTGGTGTGGCTGACGTTCCCGTTAGACGATCCTAGACCTTCATCTTCACTACACCCTCGACGTCACAGGCCCATAGTGAAGATGCGTTTGATTCGACTCTTCACGTGTCAGGGCAAACGCGTCATTATAAGGTTGTGGTCCTGAAAGTTGGAAAGAAGAATAAAGATAAAAGAGAAAATGAGAGAAGAGAGCAGAAACATTGTGCTCTCTTGCGACGGAAAGACACAAATGTACTGAACCAAATCCAGAGGTCACGTCCATTCTAGTCATACCGTCAGAGAAGGTGAATCTCAGAGTGACAAAGATTTTACCTCTAAGTAAGGGTGGTGATTTACAGGGAAGGAACAGCGACGCTGGGATCGCCTGCTCGGAAAAGAGAAGGAACAGGTGACCATTTAATCCCAATTCGAGACTTTTGAATCCGGTTAACAAAACGGGAAAATGTATTTGAAAAAAAAAGAATGTTCCCAGTTGAGGGCGTGGCATGAAGCTAGCCGGAGAGGTACGGAATCAGGAAAGATGTGAAGGATTTTTATGGTGTAACAAAGTTTTGAATGGATGGGTCGGGCTGTATGAAGATTGAAATGAATGGAAAGTGTTAAATTGTTTCAACTTGTATGATGTTTATGTAAAGAAGATTTAAGAGATGAGGTCTCACAAGTTTAATATTCTCTCTCTGTTGTAAATCGAGTTTCACTACACATTCTCTCTCTCTCTCTCTCTCTCTCTCTCTCTCTCTCTCTCTCTCTCTCTCTCTCTCTCTCTATATATATATATATATATATATATATATATATATATATATATATATATATATATATATATATATATATATTATTGCAGTGAGCGCGCAGTTGCATAGAACACATAGTACCTTCTAACAGTAAGGGCTCGAACCGCTACCATTTGTGTGGGAGCTGGTTACGCTATTAAGATATGGAGCACATATCCTAGTAGTTGCCCAGTCGTTCTCTCACACAGATGTGGTTCGAATCCTTGCTTTTGCAGGACATCATGTGATTAGAGAGAGAGAGAGAGTATATATATATATATATATATATATATATATATATATATATATATATATATATATATTGCTTTGTCGCTGTCTCCTGCGTTAGTGAGGTAGCGCAAGGAAACAGACGAAATAATGGCCCAACCCACCCACATACACATGTATATACATACACGTCCACACACGCAAATATACATACCTATACATCTCAATGTATACATTTATATACACACACATATACATATATACACATGTACATAATTCATACTGTCTGCCTTTATTTATTCCCATCGCCACCTCGCCACACATGGAATAACATCCCCCTCCCCCCTTATGTGTGCGAGGTAGCGCTAGGAAAAGACAACAAAGGCCCCATTCGTTCACACTCAGTCTCTAGCCTTCACGTAATAATGCACCGAAACTACAGCTCCCTTTGCACATCCAGGCCCCACAGAACTTTCCATGGTTTACCCCAGACGCTTCACATGCCCTGGTTCAATCTATTGACAGCACGTTGACCCCGGTATACCACATCGTTCCAATTCACTCTGTTCCTTGCACGCCTTTCACCCTCCTGCATGTTCAGGCCCCGATCACTCAGAATCTTTTTCACTCCATCTTTCCACCTCCAATTTGGTCTCCCACTTCTCCTCGTTCCCTCCATCTCTGACACATATATCCTCTTGGTCAATCTTTCCTCACTCATTCTCTCCATGTGACCAAACCATTTCAAAACCCTCTTCTGCTCTCTCATCCACACTTTTTATTTCCACACATCTCAATCCACCCTCCTGCGCACAACTCTATCCATAGCCCACGCCTCACAACCATACAACATTGTTGGAACCACTGTTCCTTGGAACATACCCATTTTTGCTTTCCGAGATAATGTTCTCGACTTACACACATTCTTCAAGGCTCCCAGAATTTTCGCCCCCCTCCACCACCCAGTGATTTACTTCCGCTTCCAGGGTTCCATCCGCTGCCAAATCCACTCCCACTTTACTTCCTCCAGTTTTTCTCCATTCAAACTTACCTCCCAATTGACTTGACCCTCAACCCTACTGTACCTAATAACCTTGCTTTTATTCCCATTTACTCTCAACTTTCTTCATTCATGCACTTTACCAAACTCAGTCATCAGCTTCTGCGGTTTCTCACATGAATCAGCCACCAGCGCTGTATCATCAGCGAACAACAACTGACTCACTTCCCAAGCTCTCTCATCCACAAAAGACTGCATACTTGCCCCTCTTTCCAAAACTCTTGCATTCACCTCCCTAACAACCCCATCCATAAACAAATTAAACAACCATGGAGACATCACACACCCCTACCGCAAACCTACATTCACTGAGAACCAATCACTTTCCTCTCTTCCTACAGGTACACATGCCTTACATCCTCGATAAAAACTTTTCACTGCTTCTAACAACTTGCCTCCCCCATCATATATTCTTAATACCGTCCACAAAGCATCTCTATCAACTCTATCATATGCCTTCTCCAGATCCATAAATGCTACATACAAATCCATTTGCTTTTCTAAGTATTTCTCACATACATTCTTCAAAGCAAACACCTGATCCACACATCCTCTACCACTTCTGAACGCACACTGCTCTTCCCCAATCTGATGCTCTGTGCATGCCTTCACCCTCTCAATCAATACCCTCCCATATGATTTACCAGGAATACTCAACAAACTTATACCTCAGTGATTTGAGCACTCACTTTTATCCCCTTTGCCTTTGTACAGTGGCACTATTGAAGCATTCCGCCAATCCTCAGGCACCTCATCATGAATCATACATACATTAAATAACCTTACCAACCAGTCAACAATACAGTTACCCCCTTTTTTTAATAAATTCCACTGCAATACCATCCAAACCCGCTCCCTTGCCGGCTCTCATCTTCCGCGTGGTTCTCACCTTTTTCCATTCTGTACTCAGTCTCTCCCAATACTTCCTCACACAAGTCTCCTTCCCAAGCTCACTTACTCTCATCACTCTCTTCAGCCTAACATTCTTTCTTCTTTTCTGAAAACTCTTACAAATCTTCACCTTTGCCTCCACAAGATAATGATCAGACATCCCTCCAGTTGCACCTCTCAGCACGTTAACATCCAAAAGTCTCTCTTTCGCGCGCCTATCAACTAACACGTAATCCAATAACGCTCTCTGGCCATCTCTCCTACTTACATACGTATACTTATGTATATCTCTCTTTTTAAACCAGGTATTCCCAATCACCAGTCCTTATTCAGCACATAAATCTATAAGCTCTTCACCATTTCCATTTACAACACTGAACACCCCATGTATACCAATTATTCCCTCAGCTGCCACATTACTCACCTTTGCATTGAAATCACCCATCACTATAACCTGGTTTCGTGCATCAAAACCACTAACACACTCATTCAGATGCTCCCAAAACACTTGCTTCTCATGATCTTTCTTCTCATGCCCAGGTGCATATGCACCAATAATCACCCATCTCTCTCCATCAACTTTCAGTTTTACCCATATCAATCTTGACATTACTTTCTTACACTCTATCACATACTCCCACCACTCCTGTTTCAGGAGTAGTGCTACTCCTTCCCTTGCACTTGTCCTCTCACTAACCCGACTTTACTCCCAACACATTCCCAAACCACTCTTCCCCTTTACCCTTTAGCTTCGTTTCACTCAGAGCCAAAACATCCAGGTTCCTTTCCTCAAACATACTACCTCTCTCTCCTTTTTTCTCATCTTGGTTACATCCACACACATTTAGACACCCCAATCTGAGCCTTCGAGGAGGATGAGCACTCCACGCGTGACTCCTTCTGTTTCCCCTTTTAGAAAGTTAATATATATATATATATATATATATATATATATATATATATATATATATATATATTATCCCTGGGGATAGGGGAGAAAGAATACTTCCCACGTATTCCCTGCGTGTCGTAGAAGGCGACTAAAAGGGAAGAGAGCGGGGGGCTGGAAATCCTCCCCTCTCAATTTTTTTTAATTTTTCCAAAAGAAGGAACAGAGAAGGGGGCCAGGTGAGGATATTCCCTCAATGGCCCAGTCCTCTGTTCTTAACGCTACCTCGCTAACGCGGGAAATGGCGAATAGTTTGAAAAAAAAAAAAAAAAATATATATATATATATATATATATATATATATATATATATATATATATATATATATATATATTTGTATTAATGATAGATGTAAAAAGCGGCACATTGAATCAACAGCAGCCAAAGGCAGAAGTTGTATAGACAAAGTTGAAAGGCCAGCATCAGCGAGCGAGGGGAGTGTGTTTCCCTTCATGTACACATAGGACATGGCAGTGCTAGAACTCGTCGGTCAGCACCAGCCAGAGGATGTCATAGTTGTAGTAGTCGTAGTAGTTACTGAGTGTGTGGGGATCACAGTGAGCGAGGGATATTTGTGCCTCATCGCGGCAACAGTGGCTCAGGTGTTACACAAATAAACACTAAAACTGCTTTTTTTATCTTGTGACCTTTCTCCTCTCCGTAATATAAATCTTGAAGTGTGAAGATACGCATTTGTATCATCTTAGATGAATGAGATCGTACGAAATAGCTGTCCGAATTTACGTTTTTTTCCCCCCAACAATGTGCTTTATAAATGATGTGCTTATAAAAAGAAAAAAAATGAAAGTTTTGCATCGACGTATTAGAGCAAGGTACATGCCCTACCAAGTTTCAAGTTATGCGGCCCCAGCATGAAGGAAAAGGACGAAACCTGAGTTTTGTGAGGGAGATGATGCTGATGATGATCATGATGATGATGTAGAAAAAGAAGAAGATACTTAGCATTAGTTCCCTCTCCCAAGGGAGGGAGATAATGAATGGATACCGTACAAAGTCTGGGGACTATGAATTGAAGGGAGGAGGGGGTATTAAGGAGACAGGCTTTCGAAGTATATTATAAGCGTGGAGCACGATGCGTCACCGGATGAATGTTGATGACGCTTTAAAATGGCTGAGTTGAGGGTGTTCTTGTAATGGTTCTCTCACCGAGCCCGGATGCGCTCGATACGGTTGTGGTGCTGAACTGCAACTCGGGGACGAGGGATCTCAGCTGAGACGGTGCCGGTGGCCAAAGAAATACATCATCTTATTCGTAAAGTGTCGGATGTCTAGATGACGGTTGGAGAGCCTCGAGGATCGTCGTGTTGAGTGCCTCTTGACGGGTGATGTAAGAGGGACGACCCGGGATTAACCTGACATGCTTGCCATTTTCTGCACATTTTCTAAAAGGCTCAGTCGTTGGATGGTGAAGGAGAAATAGCCGGGCGAGGGAGGCATGGTGCCTATTTTTTTTTTTTTTCCTTATTTATATGTAAGGAATCTAAGTGCCTTGAGTCGACGAAGAATTTAAAAACGACAGATGATGGATGTATCGATGGTACTGATGTCTCTTCACTCAGCTTAGTGTATTGACCAAAGTGACAACGAGAAGGTTGGTTGGCGTGAACAGTGTGGAGGTGGCAGCGGCTTTGTGAGACGGCTGAGGGTGGGACACGGTTGGAAGGAAGGTTGATGTGCATGACTGCGGTCTTGTCTTAAGTTGTGTGTACGTGGTTAGCGTTGATCCAGTTATGGAGTTCGGTTCAAGTTGTCTTGGAGGATGATGTAGTCGGGAGGGCTGTTGTTTCCGACGATACCAGTGGTGGAGTCGCCCATGTACTTCCAGCAAGCAGGTGGATCCAACAGATCATCGTTTATAAGGGTGAGGAAGCACAAGAGACCAATCATCCATTGTATACCGCAGGACGCCACAGGCGAGGGACTGGAAGGTTGAGGTGGAACCCCTCAGAAACTCGCAGTATGACGACACCCACCGAGGAGGTATGCAAGCCATGGTATGGAATTACTCCCGGAGGCCAGAGTTGGTGGCTTCAATGCTTGTAAGACTACACAGTGCTTTCTCTAGGGTGAAGGGTCGGGATTATGACAATGGATCGTGACATACTGAGAGATTGTGTGGCTGCGTAGACTCGGGTATTGAGGAAGCATACGATGTCTTCCAGTCGCTGGGGCCTTGCAACTGGCGGAGGGAAGTTTGTCTGGTGGAACAGAGGGGGTTTGGTTTGGTTAAGGCAGAATAGCTTTTAGAGGTTCACTGATAAGTCGGTGGATGTCAGCCCTCTATCTCAGGCTGTGTAACTGGTTAGTGACTTTAGATTACTGTTCTGATAGGTTTGCTGGGGCTGGAAGGTGGTGCCAGGGTTAGGGGAGTCTCTGAAACATGGTGAAGTGAATGTTAATAAGTTGAGCTGCTTCGCTATTGAAGAGATGCTTACCGCGGGGTGTGGAGGGAATGTGCTGATTGAAACGGCTCGGCAGTAAGTTTCCTACACCTCTGGCCGATGTTGGAATGTTTGTGATGTAGTTTTGGAGGGCAACAGGATTTGATTCACTGAGTGTTATATCGCGAATTATTTTGTTACGTTTAGTCCTATAGAAGGTAGTGTTCTGGTGGAAGGCTTGGTCTCGCAGCTGCATTAATCCCTCAAGAAACCTACGTGTGTGTGAGTGTGTTTGTTAGTGGGTCATAACAGTTCTTTTTCTCGCCTTCATGTTTGATCGCCGTTTCCCGGTTTACGAGATAGCGCCAGGAACAGACGAAGAAAGGCAGTATCTGCCCACGTCCAATATCTAGCTGTCCTGCGTAATGCACTGAAACTACCGCTTCCTACGCACAATCAGTGTCCACAGACCTTCCCTTGATGTCCCGGCCGCGTCGTATTCCCTGGGTCATTTTATTGACATCGTTCCAATTTACTCTATCCCGAGCACGCCTTTCATCCTCCTGTATGTTCAGGCCTTGATCGCTCAAAATCCTTTCCCTCCACCCTTTCATCTCCGGTTTGCTTTCCCCCTTCTTGCTCCCTCCTTTTCTGACACATTCTCTTTGTTTGTCCAAATTATTTCAGCACACCCTCTTCTGCTTTGTCAACCACACTTTTTATTTCCACACATCTCTTACCCTTTCATTACTTACTCGATCAAATTTGCCGCCTCACACCACATGTTGTCCTCAAACATTTAATTTCCAACACAACCATGTCTATAGCCCATGCCTTGAGTCCATATAATAATGTTGGGACTAGTATAACTTCAAACATAACCATCCCCCCACCTTGCCCAGACAAGGGCCTGTCATTCCGCACATTCATCAGTGCCTCCAGAACCTTCGCTCCCCCGCCCACCCTATGACTCACTTCCGCTTCCATAATTCCATTCACTGCCAAGCCCACTCCCAGATATCTAAAACACTTGGCTTCCTCCAACTTTTCTCCATTCAAACGCACACCCCAACTAACCTGTCCCTCAACCTTGCTGAACCAAATAACCTTGTTTTCATTCACTTTTACTTTGGTAGTTTGCCCACTTTCCTTTAACCCTATAGCCTTTATGCAGTGGCACTATACGTGCATTCCGTCAATCTTCAGACACCTCACCACGATCCATACATATTTTGTAAATCCTTACAAACCAATCAACACAGTTACTTCCTTTCTTAAGCAATTCAATTGCAGCACCCTCCACCTCAGCTGCCTTGCCACATTTTATCTTATGTAAAGCTTTCATCACCAAACCACTCTCCTTAACTCTCATTTAGCATACACTCTTACCCAAACATCCTAAATCTGCCACCTTATCATCAAACACATTCAACAATCCTTCTAAACACTCACTTCATCGCTTCCTCACTTCATTCTAACCTCTTCCTGCTCCATTTGCCAATATTTGCCGATATTTCTATTTGTTCTCTTGTTTTTCGCACACACCTCGCTCCAAAACGTCTTATTCTCCTTGAAGGTTACTTTAATACTCGCTCACCACAACTTTCATTTGCCCTCTTTTTCATCCTCAGCATCCTCTTCTTTTCTCTTACTCTAGCAACTTTTTACTTCGTCATTCCACCATTCACTACCCCTTTTTTTAATCTGCCTACCTCCCATCTTACACTTGCCACACACATCCCACGTACATGTCAGCACTGCTTCCCTGGATGCCTTATTCCTCGCCATTTTCCCTATCTTCGCCATTCTACTCTCACCGCTCTCTTCTAACCATATCTGTAGCCCATACCTCGCTTCCAAGAAATATGTTGGGACTGCTATAACTTTAAACATACCCATTTTCCCAGATAACGACCTCTCCTTCCACACATTCTTCGGTTCTTCTAGAACCTTTGTACCCTTAACCCACTTACTTTCGCTTCCTTCGTTCCATTTGCCGCCATGTCCGCTCCCAGACATCTAAAACACTTCACTGTCAGCGAGTAGGTTATCTTCATTCACACTCACTCCAGTACCCTTTCTCTTTCTAATGCTAGACATAAAAACTTTGCTTTTATTCATATATTCTTTCAACGTTCAAAGTTTCTCCCAAACTCAGAAATCAGCTTTTGCAGTTACTCACTCGGATCCGCCACCATCATCGTGTCATCAGCAAACAGCAACTGATTCACCTACCAGGTCCCCCATCCCCCGAGAGACTGCAGACCTGCCCTTCTCTCCATAACCATCACCTACGTAAACCACGTCTTCCATAAACAGATTAAACAGCCATGATGACATCACGCATCGCTGCCACAACTCCACCTTTACCTGGAACCACTTTCTCTCCTCTCATCTTACCGTCACACACAGCTTATTCTCTTGGTAATAATTTCTCTCTGCTTCTTGGAGCTTTACTCCCACACCTTACATTCGTAACACCTTCATCGAAGCATATTTATCAACCCTGTCGTATGCTTTCTCCAGATCTAATAATACCACGTACAAATACCTCAGTTTCTGAGAGTATTTCTCACACACATTCTTCAAAGCAGCCACTAACATCACTCCTGAAACCACATTGCTCCTCCCCAGTCTGTTGCTCTGTGCATTCCGCTACTTTCTCAGTCACCACTCTCCAGAACAACTTACCAGGTACAGTTAAAGTTATGCCTCTATGTTTCTCGCATTAACTTCTGCCCCTTTTGCTTTTATACTCTGGCGCTATATAGACATTCCACCGGTCTTCTCGTGCGTAACCCTGATCCATGAATACATCGGAAACTTGTTTAACCGGTTAGTTAAGCAGCAAAATCACGCCCTTTCTTAATAAGTTCAATTACAATCCTATCTACTCCACCCGCTTTGGGGATTGGGGGGAAAGGGGGGGGGGGTTGTATGGTATAAGTGGGAGGACAGGAGTGGAGGAGGAGGGGAGTTTGGTGGCATCTGATGAAAATGGTTCTGGAACTGTGAAAGAGTGGGAATTTAATATTGATGTAGGTCGTTGATTATATATATATATATATATATATATATATATATATATATATATATATATATATATATATATATATATACCTGGTAGTGAGAGAAGTGCAGAATGAAGGAGTGCTTCCTTGTGAGTACCGTCCAAACACTCTCTTTTCTCTGTGACTAACAACTTTACTTCATCCCACCACTCACACCCTTTCTAATCTGCTCACCTCCCACCTTTCTCATGCCACTTCGGTTTTCATGGAAGGACTCAAATCTTGGTGCTCACTTGAGGATTGGGAGCAGTTGAGGGTATAATTGCTGAACATGAAGGAACTCATTGTCAATGAAAATTAGGTGACGTTAGTGTTGTGTGCTGAAAGAGGAATTGGTGATTGAGAATGGTTTAAAAGAGGCACACACACAGTTCTACTAGGATAAGAGCTTGGGGACAGCAGGGATCATTTGATCGTGTGCTCATTGACAAGCGCACAGAGGAGAGGTGCGTTTGGATGTGACTGTGGCGAGACTGACACAAAGCGGAAGAATGTCTGATCATTGAATGACGAAGGCAAGTGTGAAAGATATAACCGTTTTAAGTGTAAGAGGAAATGATATGTAAGTGAAAGAAGTCGTGAAAGAGTGTGAGCTTAGAACAGAGGACTATGTGCAGAAATACTTCGAGACACTGAATGGAATGATGAGAGTAAATGAAACACGACAAATGGAAAGTATTTAAGGAAAGAGTTGCAACCATGTGCTGGTGAAGTGAGTGGTATGCGGAAGATGATTAGAGGACGTATGAGGAAGGGCAGTGAGTGGTGGGATTAAGTTAGATCGCCAGTGAAAGGAAAAACGGAAGTGTATGGACAGTTTATCCTGGGAAGTTCGCGAGTGATTGGGAAAAAGCGACAGAAGGTCAAGATGTAATGTGCAAGAGTTGGAATAGAGCGAAGGTTAGAGATAGCATGGGAGTGTATTTTTGAACTTCAGTGGAAATTGGAATTTTTTTTTTGAAGACCGTGAATAGTATGAGGAGAATAAGAGAAACAATGGAAGCTACAGTAAGTAGTGGTGACAAAGAAAAAAGTTTGCAATGAGTATATTGAAGGAATGTTGAATGTTTCAGACGATAGGGTGGTGGATGTGGTGTGTTTGGGGCGAAGTGGCATTTGGAGTGTGTCTTGGCGAATTTTTTGTTGAAAGAAGAGATAGCGAATGCCTTGTGTACGTTTTTGGTCTCAAGAGATGGTTGTTTATGTGTCCTTACCATTAGCTGTACTACACAGGACTCGTCAAGCTGCTGCGTCACATGACTACTATGTGGCCGTTGGCAACTCAAGGGTGGGCCGTTTTGATAACTCTTTCCTTACATCTCCAAGCTTTGAAACGCCTCTCCAAAAACTGTGACCAGCACTTTTCATAAAAGACAGGTTTTGCACTTGCCGAAAATTCGTAAATACTCTTCGTCTCTTCTTTTCCTCGTTCCTTAAGCTTTCTGTATTTCAATTAGGCTCGGCCATGATATGGACATTTGTCCGTGACTGGAGTCGCCAACGGAAAGATGAAATACTTCAGTGTAGCAGTAGTGAATGAGATTGCAGTCGAGCTTTCCAAGAAAGTTGGTGAGGGTGTTGTCGATTGGTTAGTGTGGCCACTTATCATATGTGTAGCCCAAGGTAAGGTGTGTGTGAGGACTGGCAAAGAAGACAAAAATGAATGCTCGAATTACGGTCTGCTGAATGTGAGTGGTAAGGTTTGTGGGAGAGTGGTATTGAGAAGGTGGTGACATACACAGGGTATCTGACCGGGGAGGAGCTGTGATTTGAGAAGTATAATGTGTGCGGAGAGTGTGTTTGTTTTGAAGACTTTGTGGGAGAAGTACTGGAGGAGAGTGATTTGCATGTGGTATTTATGGATCTGGAGAAAGCGTATGATAAGAGTGTTACAGAGAGGCCTTCTAAAAGGCCTCAGGGATATGTGGTTTAACTGAAAAGTTGCCAAATACAGCGTGGAGCTTTTCCCGAGAGAACAAGGCATGCGCACGACTAGGGAGGGAGGTGAGCGAGTGGTTCCCGGTGAAGATGGCTGTGCATTAAGGATATGTGATATCACTGTGGTTATTAAATCTGTTAATGGACGGCTCGTTGAGGGAGGTAAATGTCAGGGCAGGTCTGTGGTATAGGGAGGGTGAGGGCGTGGAAGTTGAATCAATTGCTGTTTGAAGATGTCAGTTCTAGTGGCAGACTGTTTAGAGAAACTCCAGATGCTTTGTGAGAGAGGTTGGGAGAGTATGTGGAAGGAGAAAGTTGAGAGTAAATATGAAGAGAAGTAAGGTAATAAGGTACAGCACAGGGATGAGACAAATAAGTTTTAGTGTAATTTTGCATTGGGACCAAGCTGAGGAAGTAGAGTGATTCGGGTACGTGGGAGTGGACATGACAGCGGATGGAACCATGGGGTGGTGAGGTGAATTGTTGGATGGAAAAGGGGACTAAGGTGTTAAGGACCCTTTGGGGGAAGTCTGTGTTTGCTACGTTCAGTTTGGATATGTGAAGATAAGGCAGTCCTGACGGTGTTGTGTGGATGTGAGTCGTGGGGCCTGGAACGGTGGAGATAGGAAGAGGGTGGACATATTGGAAATGAAATGCCTGGGGCTGATATGTTGTGGTAGACTGGTTCATCATGTCAGGAACGACAGTGTAAGGGAGAGGTGTGATAGCAAACACAATGTGATCGAGTGACCAGGGTGTTCTGGAATGGTTCAGGCATGTGGAGAGGATGAGCGAAGATTGACTGAAGAGGTCCCACGCGTCAGAAGTGCATGGAGGAAGGGGTGGGGAAGACCGAGAAGGAGTCGGAGGAATGGAATAAACGAGGCTCTGAGGTATCGGGGCCTGAACATAAGGGAGGGCAGATGAGGCGCACATTGACCAGAATGAATTGGATCGAAGTTTTATACGGGGGCGACGTGGTATCATAAGCGGTCGGGGGGAAACCACAGAGTAGTCAATGAGACATGGATGTGGGTGACGGGCGCTGGTTGCTATATATTATCATCTGACTGTCCTCCGTCTTTTATCTCATTCTTGTATCTCCCCTGAGGTTGTGATCAT
Source organism: Panulirus ornatus (assembly GCF_036320965.1). NCBI lineage: Eukaryota > Metazoa > Arthropoda > Malacostraca > Decapoda > Palinuridae > Panulirus > Panulirus ornatus. The sequence continues at coordinate 21,266,444 of NC_092224.1, read as the reverse complement.
TACACGAAAGTGCAGTTGGGAACGTATCGTATTTCATGCTCTTCGTGGTTATCAATATGTACAATATATAGATCATGCTCCCCACGGTGATCACTTGCAATATATATATATATATATATATATATATATATATATATATATATATATGTATATATATCCCTAGGGATAGGGGAGAAAGAATACTTCCCACGTATTCCCTGCGTGTCGTAGAAGGCGACTAAAAGGGAAGGGAGCGGGGGGCTGGAAATCGTCCCCTCTCATTATTTTTTTTTTTTAATTTTCCAAAAGAAGTAACAGAGAAGGGGGTCAGGTGTGTGTGTGTGTGTCTGTCTGTCTGTCTGTGTAGGTCGCTGCGGGTGTGGATGTGTATATTTAATGTAGGTATGGTTGGGTATGGGAGCACCGCCTGCCTGACAGTCTGTGCTGAGTAATGTACACATCGCATGAAGGCAGCCCCAGGCAATATGTTGGTGGGCCATATAAGTACTCACGTACATGGTAGTGCAGGAGCCAATTACAGATGTTGAGGAATTTACTGTGAGGAGGAGGTGGCCAGGGAGGGAGTGAGTCAGCCCCGGGAATGGTTGCGGGGCCGCGCAGGATGTCTGGTGAGGTGTGGGTATATTGATCTTTTCTTACCACACCACCACCACCTTTGTTGCCGCCGCCATCACCATCACAATGCCGTCTGAATTGCCACCTGCCGGCAGCATCACCAGTACCCACCAGCATCATCACCAGTACCCACCAGCATCATCACCAGTACCCACCAGCAGCATCACCAGTACCTACCAGCATCATCACCAGTACCTACCAGCATCAGCACAACCACCCACTAGCATTACCACCACCACCACCATCCACCAGCATTGTCACCACCATCCATCAGCATCGTCACTCCATCCACAAGCATCACCACCACCCACCTTCCACCAGCATTATCACCACCAGCATCATCATCCACCATCCAGTAGCATTACCACCGCCATCCACCAGCATGTCCACCACCATCGCTCACCAGCATCTAGCATTATCATCGCCTACAACAATAACTTAACTAGTTACAATCATTCAGTAACCAGCCCCATGAGTTTGACATTTTTACCATTCGCTCTACCACAGATAAACCATTCTCTCAACCAGTCACTGTGTCTGTTACTTACGGCAACCACCATCACCACGATCCACCAGCATCATCACCACTACCCACTACCATTCCACCACAACTACCTCCGCTAATGTCAGTCTGCCACTTCCACCCAACCACTGCAAATACCACCACTGCCACAGTCATCCTACAACAACCATTAACACTGTACCACATAAACCATTGTCGCAACATGTCCAGTGTCACAATGCATGTACTGCATAAGCTTTCTTGATAGTGACCTGACGGTGGGATGAAATCATTCACAGCTTTTTTTTTACCCCGCGTTGGATGCTCCAGTCACGGACTAAAGTCCAAATCATGGCCGAGCTTTGATTGAAACATAGAGAGGTTAATGAAAGACAAGAAAAAGGCGAGACAAAGGAAAGTATTTACGAAATTTGGAGGACGTGAAAAACCCGTCTTGAAATGTGCCAGGCCATAGTTATTGGGAAAGACATAGAGAGTTCCAAGGCTTCGACGTGTATGGAAGGAAACAGTTATCAAAACGGCTCCCTTTTTGAGTTGCCAACACCCCCACAGAAATCATGTGATGCAGCAGCTTGCTGAGTATTGCGTGGTCTGGCTAGTGGTAGGAGCACACTGGCAGCCAGCTTTCGAGAGCAAAAACCAAAGTAATACCTATAGAAGAGGAAAAGGGAACTAACCTTGCGGCGTTGGGCAAGTGGGTCAAGTTTGGTGTTAGCCTGGAAGAGTTTATAACTCGTAGTACCTAATTCAAGGACGGATCAGTCTTTATATATATATATATATATATATATATATATATATATATATATATATATATATATAATCCTCTCCTCTCGTTTTTTTTTTTTTTTTTTCCAAAAGAAGGAACAGAGAAGGGGGCCAGGTGAGGATATTCCATCAAAGGCCCAGTCCTCTGTTCTTAACGCTACCTCGCTAATGCGGGAAATGGCGAATAGTTTAAAAGAAAAAAAGAAAATATATATATATATATATATATATATATATATATATATATATATATATATATATATATATATTTATTTATTTATTTATTTATTTATATAAACCGGGCTACTGTTCGAAAGTAAGTAAATTTCGACATTAAACAGGATTCCCAATTAGAGCCAGACATAGCTATTTCCATAATGTAAGGGTTCCAAGGAAGAGTGGATGTTACAGAAACACCAAGTATGATCATTAAGTCAAGAGGTGTTGGAATTACAGAACCGTCAAAAGAGAGAAGAAAATTGTAGGGAATTGCGATAAAGAGACGGGTCGAAACTGGGTCTTGGTGGCATTAAACTTAATCTTGTTTCGTCTGCCCCACTGAGATATCCTGTCTGCCTTAGTCCGTGTTTATTAAGGAAGTTGTGTCGAGGCGAGATGCAGATTGAGTGAGAGAATAAGGGGCGGAATTGATGGACGTGGAAGAATGCAGTGTTGAGCCGTCAACATACACGAGTGCATTGGGTTATGTGTGGAGGAGAGGAAGTCGGTGATAAAGAAGAGAAAAAGTGTAGGAGACAGGACAGAATAGGACTACACTTCTACAGCATCTACCACCACCACCAGTGCGAGCCTGCCACACCGATCACTGCTAACCCTGTCACAACACCACCACTACCAGCCATCAGCATTCACCACTTCTGTCAGCCTTACACGACTACCGTTACTACCACCCTACCACAACGGCTGCCACTACCACCCTACCCCACCTACAGTTGCCACTACTCCCCTACCACAACCTCTTTTTCTGCCACCCAACTATTTAACCACCACCACCACCACCACTACCAGAACATTACAATTTCTGACATGACTGCCAGCTTACCACAGCTAACGCTACTCATAGATAAGCACGACTATTACCATCTTACCACTGCTACACACCACCACCACATACGCAACCAGCATAACTGCCATCTTACCATAACCACCATCACTACCAGCTAACCACTCAACCACCTTCGCTACCTCGTTACCAAAGTCACCACCACTACCTGCCTTTCGCCACCATTACCATCCTACCGAAGCCATCACCAGCCTACCCCATCCTTCACCACCACAACGACTTCCAGCCAATCACGGTCAGTACCAGTCTATCACCATCACCACCATTAACATTGTTATGCCATAACGGAGGTGTAATTTTTACATCATATTCTAAAATTCTAGGGTAAGTTTTGCCCCTGGAGCTTGGTCTGCTCAGACCAAGCTTCCATCTTGATGCTGGAGCTTTTCCTTTGTTATATGTTGTACCACCTGTCCTTTATGATGCATGGGAGAAGGTCTCCAGTTGTGTCCTTTAGCTTCTGGTATTAAGCTTCTAAACACTGTTGCACCGCGTAACATCTACACTTTTTCCTTAATATCTGCTGCAGCATTTCTGTTCTGTGGTTTAATATGTACATTCATGCCCTCCAGTGTTCTCCTTGTGTATATTTATATTATGTTGTAGCTCTGGCTACATATGAGAAATAATTCTTTAGAACTTCAGTGTTTATTTTCATAAGTGTCGAGGATCATAAGGTTTTGCAATAAAGGTTATTTTTTGTTTTTTGTAACGTTGGGGCCTCCAGTCCCGGACAAATTTCCACGTCAAGGCCAGGCCTTAGTTGACGTATAGAGAGGTTAATGAAAGGGAAAAAGAAGAGACAAGGGAAAGTATTTACGAAATTTGGAGGAAGAGGAAAACATCTATAGAGTATTTTGAAATAAGCTGGGTCATAGTTCCCGAGAAAAACATGAGAGGGTAGAGTTCCTGAGCTTCGAGGGGTAGGGAAATAGTTATCAAAACGGTCCACCGTTGAGTTGCCAACGGCCACACAGTGTTCATCATATGACGCAACAGCTTGCCAAGTACTGTGTGGTCGTATGAGATGTTACTCTAGAAAATTACAAAAAAAAAGTACAATAACTTACAACTCTTCAACAATAAGGAACACACCACAAACATTCCCAGGATAAAGAATCAAAAGACTAACACAATATAGAGCTCCTAAATCAAATTAGAGATATTCATTTGAACCGCCGAGTCATTATTATGGTTCATGCTAGGCTTAGTTTTGAGAATATACAAGGACTCAGGAACCTTAGGTGTTGCACATTATTCTCCCAGCCAATTATTTTAAAAGTATCAGTGAACAGTTACATCCACAAGTTCATGCATGTGCCATTATAGCGGAAGGATCTGGCTTGGGAAAGCCACACATCTGTACGATGCCCTTTCTCGGTGGTGTTCAGCCCTACAGTGCCATAGTGGGTCCGATGTACGATGATGCATCACATTCTCAACGGAATGAGTGAACCACGCAAGAAGTATTCTGTCTTTAGATTTCATTGACTGTCCTTTTGTTAGACGGTTAGTTAAGATATTCACATCCATGAAATAATAAAGTTTACAGAACAAAGAAGTACAGCTCTTTAAGTTTCTCCGACTGTATACCAAAATATGGGAGAGCTATATACTTTTTTTTCAGCTCAGGGACAGTATATACTTTGGTGGATGACTCGTAAATATGATTTGTGTGTGTGTGTGAATCTATCGTGGGTGCTGGGGAACAATATCCTTTGATAACGTATTAAGAAAATTAAGCTCATTATGCATGCCCCCAAAGTTCAAGCATACATAGTAAGGACGGCGAATAAGATTTTAATTTGCACATTTTATAAAACTGAATACATACAAAAACTGGAGACTCAAGCCTAGTGGGGTGAAAGTGATTTCAGGTTGGCAAGGTTGCCAGCATTTTTTTTTTTTTTATATTAATTCCAAAAAAAAAGTATTTTTTCCATGTCCATTGTAAACTTGATCTTTGGGTGTTGACTGTTCAAATGATGAAGGAATCCGAGAACGGCATCTAAAGAAAGTAAAAGTCATAAACGTAAAGATTATACAGGACTGGGCCGAACTCCCGACTGCCAGTCGTTCATCATCGAAGTTAAGGTAGGGGCCAAGAGGTACGTCCATTGTGGGCCGCACCTTCCAGCTGTACACAGAATTTTATCAAGTATAGAATGTATTTCAAACAAGCAGTGCTAACTAAAAGAGATTTTAGATGGTTCTTGGGAATGCCAGTCACATTGTCACGAATCATGGCAGGTTTCAGGTATTTCGTGCAACGGAATGTTCGTGACCAGTCTTTTTACATCGTAGCTAACCATACACCAATATGTCATTATCTCTGAAAATTCTGTATTTGTGAAAATTCATAAGAAACGGAAACAGTGAAATCATTACTAGTAGTGGTGGGAGGACAGGAATCAGGCACAGATGAAAGCTAGAGGCCTTATGTATTACAGGCTGTGAAATTAGGACGAATGAGACAGTCTTGTGAATTGTCGGCCTAGTGATCCTTTTTATATCATAATATGTAACCTTTTTAGACTGTTGTTCTTCAGGAGACTGTACTTGCCCTCCTACTGTTCCCCAGGATAATGTACTTGGTGCCATACTGTTCCCAAGGCTACTGTACTTTCTTCCCTACTGTTCCCCAATGGGTAATATACCTGCTGCCGTACTGTTCGCCAGGGTACTGGACTAGAGGGTCGTGTTGTTTTGAAAGATCGTGCCGTCGTGCCCAAGGGTCGTACCGTCGTGCCCCAGGGCCGTACCATATTGTTCAAGGGCCGCAATGTCGTGCTAGAGTACGTGCTAGATGGTAATGTACGAGTTGGGGTCATTCTGGACGGTACTGTACCAGCTAGGGTCTATGCTGGACGGTACTATAGCAGCGGGGGGTCTATGCTGGACGGTACTGTACCAGCTGGGGTGTATGTTGAAGGGTATTGTACTGGCTGAAAGTGTATGATGGATCGATGTTTACATTTATCAATTGCCGTTGTGATCTTATTACGTTTAGACAGTTGCTGTGACAGGATGTTATCCATCTGATACATTCCATCATTCACATTCATTGAATGGTATTGATCTATAGTACATGACTCCACCAGTAGCCTTTCTGTTTGATAATTTGACGTGTAAATTCAAGGTTCATTTCATTGATTGGGAACACCCAGCAGTTGCATCTTGTGTGTCAAAAGTGTCAGACAGAAAGACCTTTGGAAGAGTCATTTATCATTTATCAGTACAATCCAATTAATGTGAATGATGGTATGTATAAGATGGATAATATTGTCATGACTGTCGGAAAGTTGCGAATTATAATGGCAGTCGACAAGTGTTAAACACTCGATACTTTTACCATATCTAACATTATCTTGTAACTTCAGGATTTGCATTATATGTTCAGTTTTGTCTCTTCCTGTTAAATCTTGATTGGTAGTGAGGTCTGGGTGGCGGCTGCCCTCTTGATTCAGGTCGGGTTCTTACCTGCTCTGTGTGTGTGTGTGTGTGTGTGTGTTTGTGGGGGAGGGGGGCTGCCGGGTCGGGGATGGTTGGTTCCTGTCCTCACTTGGGAACATACATCCTGCCTCCTGTTTATTTGTACCTCCTCTTTGTGTTCAATCCCCTCGAGAAATTCTTCTAGTACAGTCGGAAGGTGTGTGTGTGTGTGTGTGTGTGTGTGTGTGTGTGCGCGCGCGTAGTGCTCTTCATCATGTGTGTGCATAGTGCTCTTCATCATGCGCTCGCACGGCCGACTGGTTGTGTGTGTGTGTATTGCTTTGCTCTTTTTTGTCATGGCCGACACAGTTGGTAAAGTTTATTTTTCATTTTCTAAACATAAGATTTTCTGGGACAGGAAAACGTGAAAGAATTTGATTTTCTCTCTCTCTCTCTCTCTCTCTCTCTCTCTCTCTCTCTCTCTCTCTCTCTCTCTCTCTCTCTCTCTCTCTCTCTCTCTCTCTCTCTCTCTTAGGGCCAGACAGTTGTCTTGCCATTCTAGCTCATCCACATGTGGGCTGCTAGCAGGCTTTCACTCCAGAGACATGCAGTCCTACAGTCTTACACGTAACTCACACCACTCCTTCCTTTTAACTCGACATTTTCTTGTGGTGATCGGTACGCGCTAGCCCTGCTGCCTTATGGCAAACTCTCGTCGTCGGTAGCCGTAAATAAGCAGTGTCATAGTACTATGTACAGTATAGATAATGGTATCAACGCAGCAGCCCACAGAGGTGATGATATGCAGACTCTCACAGTATGCTGTTATACATGTTGTGAATGCGAGGGCTGTGGAAAGGATTGAGGGCTAGTTGCAGAAATGCAAAGGTGGAGGAGGAGCGGGAGGAGGTTATTACAGTCGACTGTTTATTTTATGATGATCTTCAATATGGCTTGGAGAGCTTGTGTTGGTGTGTGTACGACGAGCTGAGATGGGCTCGATGCGACTGTAGTCCCGACATGCAACTTGCGAGAGGTGATGGTAGCGAGGCTTTTCCTGAAATGTACATAAACATTGATTTCGGAGTTGTTTACCCCTTCACATCTAGGTCTAGACCGAAGCTGCCGTGTTACACGGGTATTACTGCTGACGGAGGCATTGACTGTTGAGGTTCTTCTCCAGGCACTTTTTATATATCATCCCTGAAAAGAACAAATTGTTTCTAGATGGCATCGGCAGCGTCTGAAGCAGTTTTGTTTCCTAAATGTTTTCGCTTCTCTCTTGTTACATTCCACTTCACGTTCAATTTCAGCGATGATATTTGATTGCATACCCCATGCTTGTCGTACCAAGAGGAAGCCTATTTTCGAGTGCATATTGGGAACAGATTCTCTATATATCACGTGAGCATTTTGTTTTGTTCTCCAGGGCCTCAAGAATTCCACCGTGGGGATCATCGGGCAGTTGCGAGAGGCACGACATCCCCTACCCGTAACCATGTTGGCCTTGGCTAAGTAGATCTTCCCATTTCATAAAATCACCTTAACATGATAGGACTACTCGCAGCAAATTTGATGATGTGTGATACCATTGCTGTTGGCCATTAGTTGTCTAAAAGCGCTTCGCTTTCATAAGTGAGACGACGCGGGACATTTTCGGAATGTCTGGTAATATGCCAGAGTCCCGGCTCTCTTTATACCTGATACTGAGTGTCTGTACTAACGGAGTTTTGCATTTCTTATTTGTTATTCTATTATTATTTTATGATTGCCCAGGGACACCCCCCCCTTTTTTTTTTTAAGAAAGTTGTCCTGGTATTTCCCTGGATCTCCTTTGCGGAGGCAATTGCAGGCCAAAGCTGCGCTACTTTCAGTAGCATGAGAAATTCTTCCACGAGATTGTGTTCCCAGGTATACAGACTCGCCAAAGATGACTGTTTACTCGCAGTGTAACTTCGTGCTGGCGGAGTCTTGGTAATGTATATCATACTTGTTCGCCTTTCTCGCGGTAGCAAGGTAGCGCCACGAAACGACGATGAAAAGAACTCATTGGGCTCATTTATTTTCGAGCCGTCATGTGTAATGCACCGAAACTACAGCTCATTATCCACAACCTGGCCCCACAGACCTTTCCATGGTTTTCCCTGACTGCTTTATATGCCCTCGTTCAGTCCATTGATAGCACGTCGTACCATGTATACCACATTGCTGTAATTCACTCTAACCCTAGCTCGCTTTTCACCCTCTTGTATATTCAGACTCCAACCCCGCACAATATTTTGACTCCATTATTCCATCTTCAGTTTGATTTTGACTTTCTCTTCGTCTTCTCCTTTTCTGACACATATATTCATTCTATTAACCTCTCTTCATTTATTCTCCACATTTCCAAAACATTTCAGCACTCTTTTAAACTCTCTCAACCACACTCTTCTTATTATCACATCTCTCATCATTACTTCCTCGATCAAACCGAGTCCACGAATTGTCCTCAAACATTTAATTTCCAACCCGTTCTCATCTATAGCTCATATCTCACATCTACAACAATGTTTGGACAACTATACCCTCGAACGTACCTATTTTCACTACCCTAATATCGTCTTTTCTTTCCACACATTATTCACTGCTTCCAGAACCTTCTTCCCCTCGCCCACCTTAATTTACTTCCGCTTCCATGGTTTCATTCGCTGCCATTTCCACTCCCAGGTATCTGAAAAACTTTGTTTCTTTTACATTTTCACTCAAACTGATACCCCAACTATCCTGTCCTTCTACCCTGCTTAAACCTAGTTTCCTTCCTTTTGTTCATATTAACTCTTAACTTCCTCCTTGCACACATTCTCCAGTACTCAGACACCAACTTTTGCAGTTTCTCACTCGGATCTACCACTATCGCTGTGTCATCAGCAAAGAACTGACTCACTTCCAAGGCTTCCTCATGCAAACTGCATGTTCGTCCCTCGCTGCAAGAACCTGGCATTTACCTCCCTCACCACCTCATCTATAAACAAATTAAGCAACGGTGGTGACACCACACACCCCTGCCGCAGACCAACCTTCAACTGGAGCCTCTCTCTCTCTCTCTCTCTCTCTCTCTCTCTCTCTCTCTCTCTCTCTCTCTCTCTCTCTCTCTCTCTCTCTCTCTCTCTCTCCTCACTCGCACACACGCCTTACACTATGGTAACACATATCACTGCTTCTAGTGGCTTTCTTCTCACACTATCTCTTCGTAAAACTTTTTTTTCTACAAGGCATCGCTTATCCACCCAGATCCATAAATGCCATATACATTTTTTTTTTCTAAGTATATCTCACATACATCCTCTACAACTCCAGAAACCACATTTATCCTCCCCAGTCAGATGCTCTGTACATACGTTCACAGTCTCAATCACCACCTTCCCATACAACTTATCTGGTGAATTCAGCAAACTTATACATCTTTAGTTCGAGCACTCACTTTTGTCCACCTTATCTTTATGTAGTGGCACAATACATTTATTCTGTCAGTCCTCATGCAACTCGCCATGATTCACACATATATTGATAGTGGTACCAAAAAATCGAAACAATTATCTCCTTTCTCAAGAACTTCAACTGTAGCACCATCCACTCCAGCTGCCTTGCCTCATTTCATCTTACGCAAGGCTTTTACCAAACCACTATCTGCGACTCACTTCGCAAACCACCCCCACCCAAGCGCCCTACATCTGCCATCCTATCATCTAAAGCGTTAAGCAGTCCTTCAAAAGACTCATTCCATCTCCTCATCACTACCTCCATTACCCCCTTTGGTAGCCCTTTTTACCTCCTTCCAAAATATTTTATTCTCCTTGAGGTTTACTGATACTCCCTCTCTTCAACTCTTATTTAACCTCTTTTTTTTTTCATCCCCCTGCACTTTACTCTTGACCCTTTAGCGCTTTCACATTTACTTCTCTCAGTCATTTGTATCCTTTTCCTGTAAGTACCGCCCAAGCACCTCTCTTTTGTCTTTCACTAGCACCTTTACTTGGTAATCCTACCACTCACTGCCCTTTCTCAACTGCCTATCTCTCACCTTCTTGCTACACACTTCTCTCGCGCATGCCAGCATTGCTTCCCTCAATAGCTCGTGTTTCTCACCCGATTTCCTTTGCTTCCTTACTCTCACCTTTTGTCACTCTACACACAGTCCCCCAGGTATTTCTTTTCACAGTTCTCTTTTAAAAGCTCACTTTCGTTCACCACCCTTTTCTCACTTCTAACATTTCCTCTTTTAGGAAAACATTTAGAAATCTTCGACCTTGTCACCACCAGGTAAGGATCTGACATCCCACCTGACGCATCCATATCTTTCTGTTTTGCACGCCTATCAGCTAGTATTTAATTAAGTAATCCCCCCCCCCCCCTTACCATTTTATCTACTAACTCTCTTTTTAAACCAGTTTTCCCAATCACCAGTCCTTTATCAGCACTTTACTCCTCACGTTGTTCACTATTACCAGGCACGTCACTGAATGTCCCATGTTCTCCAATAATTATTCCCTTAGTTGCCTTATTACCCTCTCATTTAGATAATCCATCACTAATGCCAGATCTCGTACATCAACACTGCTGACACAGTCACTCAGCTGCTCCCACAGCTTTTGTCTCTCTTGATCATTCGTATCATGGTCAGGTGCGTAAGCAATATGAATCACCCAAATCTCGCAATACACTTTCATTGTTACCCACAGCAGCCTGGAGCTCACCTTTTTACACTATTTCGCACATTCCCACAACTCCTGCTTCAGCAGTATAGCTACCCCTTCCATAGCATTTGCCTTCACACCAACCCCTGACTTTAACCCAAAGACACATCCAATCCATTCTTCCCTTTACCCTTGAGCTTTGAGTCACGCCCATGTTCCTTCCCCCAAATAGAACACCTCTTTCACTCTCCTTTCTTCTCATCTTGGTTCACATCCTAACACTGACAGACACCCACAGCCCAGCCCAGCCCAGCCTAAGCCTTCGAGTTGAAAATGGATTACAATAGAGGGTTGTCCCCCATGCCCCATCCCGCTCTCTCCCCTTCCTGGTCGCCTTTTACAACACGCGGAAAATACGGAAATAGAAGTCTCTCCCCTACCCATCCCCCTCCCTTGGGATACCAAAAAGTTCCCATACTTTGTCTAGTACAGATGGTGGTATGGCGGAAGTCCACTGCTACGCTCATGTGATAAACCAACCGGGCCCTCTGCAAAGACATTCTGGTGTGACTGAGGGATAAAGTTACTACGTAGGAGAGACCGCCGCCAGCTGTCTGAAACAGGTCGATGGTTTCTGCACCATGACTATACGCTTCCTTCCCACACGCTCGTGTCTCCATTCAGAAAAATTTTGGCTCTAAAAGAAAGAAAATAAAAGATATTTCTCGTTCACCTAACCTCGCCCCACGTGATTTTTTTTTCCTGGTCCCTAAAATAAAAGTGAAACTGAAAGGGAGAAGATTTGCTGACATTTCAACCAGCCATGATAATGTGAGAGCGGAACTGGATCAGTTCACAGGTGAAGACTTCCAGCGTCGCTTCCAAAAGTGGCAAGAGACATTGTGACACTTGCATGACATCAGAGGGACATTACTGTGAAGGGAACTTTCTTACAGAATTATTTTATGTATGCTTTTCTGTTAAAGCATAGGCTAAGAACTGTTTGATCACGCCTTATATATATTATTATACTTGATCTCCGTTTCCCACGTCAGCGAAGTATCGTCAGGACACAGATGAAGAAAGACCCATTCACTCATACACACACACACACACACACACACACACACACACACATATATATATATATATATATATATATATATATATATATATATATATATATATATATATATATATATATATACACACATTCACAGCCATATACACATGTACATATTCATACTCGCTTGCCTTCATCCATCCTCGGCGCCACTCTGCCCCACAGGAAACAGGATCATCTCCCCCTACGTCAGTGAGGAAGCGCCAGGCAAACAGACAAAAAAGACCACATTCGTTCACACTCGGTCTCTAGCTGTCATGTGTGTAATGCACCGAAACCACAACTCCCTTTTCACATCCAGGGCCCACAGACCTTTCCATGGTTTACCCCAGACGTTTCACATATGCTGGTTCAGTCCATTGACAGCACGTCGACCCCGATATACCACATAGTTCCAATTCACTCTATTCTTTGTACATCTCTCACCCTCCTGCATGTTCAGGCCCCGATCGCTTAGAAAAAAAAAGAAAAAATTCCCCCCCATCCTTCCACCTCCAATTTGGTCTCTCGCTTCTGCTTGTTCCCTCCACCTCTGACTCATATATCTTCTTTGTCAACCTTTCCTCGCTCATTCTCTCCATATGTCCACACCATTTCAGTACACCCAATTCTGCTCTCAACCACACTCTTTTTATTACCACACATCTCTCTTACCCTTTCATTACTTATTCGATCAAACCACCTCACACCACATATTGTCCTCAAACTGAGATGGCATTACTGGTAAGGATCTTTCTGTTAGACTTAAGCAACATAAATATAGTATAAGAATGGGACAAGAATCAAATGCCTTGTTTAATCACGTTAAAAACTATGATCATTGTATTGACTGGAGTAATGCCATCTCAGTTATTAACTCTTAACTCCAGTACCACGAGAAATATTGAATCCTCTGTTATTAAATACACAAAGAATTATAATCTTAATATTAGTGATGGTCTATACAAATTGGATAACTTTATTGTTGATAAAATTTGTAAAAAATTCACCTTGTCCACATAATAAGTTTATGACACGCTCGTTGTCTGTCTTGGACAATCGCATGTTTACCAAATGGCGTCCTAGCTACGTTTCTTCGTTGTATATAAACTGACTGTTATACTTTTCTCGTGTCTCCCCTGATGATGTGATTATTACACGAGAGTGCACTTGGGAACTTGTGTTTCATTTTCCCCGTGGACTCATAGGAATATATATATATATATATATATATATATATATATATATATATATATATATATATATATATATATATATATATATATATATATCCCTGGGAATAGGGGAGAAAGAATGCTTCCCACGTATTCCCTGCGTGTCGTAGAAGGCGACTAAAAGGGAAGGGAGCGGGGGGCTGGAAATCCTCCCCTCTCTTTTTTAGTTTTCCTAATGAAGGAACAGAGGAGGGGGCCAAGTGAGGATATTCCCTAAAAGGCTCAGTCCTCTGGTCTTAACGCTACCATGCTAACGCGGGAGATGGCGAATAGTATGAAAAAAAAAAATCTATCTATCTATATATATATATATATATATATATATATATATATATATATATATATATATATATATATTTTATTTTGCTTTGTCGCTGTCTCCCGCATTAGAGAGGTAGCGCAAGGAAACAGAGGAAAGAATGGCCCAACCCACCCCCATACACATGTATATACATACACGTCCACAAACGCAAATATACATACCTATACATCTCAATGTACACATATATATACACACACAGACACATACATATATACACATGCACACAATTCACACTGTCTGCCTTTATTCATTCCCATCGCCACCTCGCCACACATGGAATACCATCCCCCTCCCCCTCATGTGTGCGAGGTAGCGCTAGGAAAAGACAACAAAGGCCCCATTCGTTCACACTCAGTCTCTAGCTGTCATGCAATAATGCCCGAAACCACAGCTCCCTTTCCACATCCAGGCCCCACAGAACTTTCCATGGTTTACCCCAGGCGTTTCACATGCCCTGATTCAATCCATTGACAGCACGTCGACCCCGGTATACCACACCGTTCCAATTCACTCTATTCCTTGCCCGCCTTTCACCCTCCTGCATGTTCAGGCCCCGATCACTCAAAATCTTTTTCACTCCATCTTTCCACCTCCAATTTGGTCTCCCACTTCTCCTCGTTCCCTCCCCCTCCGACACATATATCCTCTTGGTCAATCTTTCCTCACTCATTCTCTCCATGTGCTCAAACCATTTCAAAACACCCTCTTCTGCTCTCTCAACCACGCTCTTTTTATTTCCACACATCTCCCTCCCTTACATTACTTACTCGATCAAACCACCTCACACCACATATTGTCCTCAAACATCTCATTTCCAGCACATCCACCCTCCTGCGCACAACTCTATCCATAGCCCACACCTCGCAGCCATACAACATTGTAGGAACCACTATTCCTTCAAACATAGCCATTTTTGCTTTCCGAGATAATGTTCTCGACTTCCACACATTCTTCAAGGCTCCCAGGATTTTCGCCCCCTCCCCCACCCTATGATTCACTTCCGCTTCCATGGTTCCATCCGCTGCTAGATCCACTCCCAGATATCTAAAACACTTTACTTCCTCCAGTTTTTCTCCATTCAAACTTACCTCCCAATTGACTTGACTCTCAACCCTACTGTACCTAATAACCTTGCTCTTATTCACATTTACTCTTAACTTTCTTCTTTCACACACTTTACCAAACTCAGTCAACAGCTTCTGCAGTTTCTCACATGAATCAGCCACCAGCGCTGTATCATCAGCGAACAACAACTGACTCACTTCCCAAGCTCTCTCATCCACAACAGACTTCATACTTGCCCCTCTTTCCAAAACTCTTGCATTCGCCTCCCTAACAACCCCATCCATAAACACATTAAACAACCATGGAGACATCACACACCCCTGCCGCAAACCTACATTCACTGATAACCAGTCACTTTCCTCTCTTCCTACACGTACACATGCCTTACGTCCTAGCTTCGTCTCTTCGATGTATATCAACTGACTGTTATATTTCGCTTTTGTGTCTCCCCTGATGATGTGATTATTACACGAAAGTGCACATGGGAACTTTTCGTGTTTCATTTTCCCCGTGGACTCATAGGGATTTTTTTTTTTTAATTATTCGCCATTTCCCGCGTTAGCGAGGTAGGGTTAAGAACAGAGGACTGGGCCTTTTTTGGAATATCCTCACCTGGCCCCCTCTGTTCCTTCTTTTGGGAAATTGAAAAAAAAAAAAAAACGAGAGGGGAGGATTTCCAGCCCTCCGCTCCCTCCCCTTTTAGTCGCCTTCTACGACACGCAGGGAATACGTGGGAAGTATTCTTAATCCCCTATCCCCAGGGATAAGGAATATATATATATATATATATATATATATATATATATATATATATATATATATATATATATATATATATATATATATATATATAATGATATATGTGTCGGAGGTGGAGGGAACGAGGAGAAGAGGGAGACCAAATTGGAGGTGGAAAGATGGAGTGAAAAAGATTTTGTGTGATCGGGGCCTGAACATGCAGGAGGGTGAAAGGAGGGCAAGGAATAGAGTGAATTGGAGCTATGTGGTATACAGGGGTTGACGTGCTGTCAGTGGATTGAAGCAAGGCATGTGAAGCGTCTGGGGTAAACCATGGAAAGCTGTGTAGGTATGTATATTTGCGTGTGTGGACGTGTGTATGTACATGTGTATGGGGGGGGGGGGGGGTTGGGCCATTTCTTTCGTCTGTTTCCTTGCGCTACCTCGCAAACGCGGGAGACAGCGAGAAAGTATAAAAAAAAAAAAAAAAAAAAAAAAAAAAAAATATATATATATATATATATATATATATATATATATATATATATATATATATATATATATATACACATACACACACACACACACACACACACACACACACACGTATTAGGGGACATTGTCAGAGGCGTGATCGATCTGTATCACCTTTGAAATCTCAGGGGGGTAGGCAGGGTGGGCGATAGAGGGGCTACGGTCTCAGGGGAACGCCTCGCCAGTTGTTGATTCTCGTACACGATTTGCACCTCAGGTATCATACCACTTGACCAGCGCTTTCATTATCATCGTCATTATAGAACGATTTATATCATTGTAATGTTTATGTTTAGGTAAAGGAGCTTACACTTTGTTTGAGCTGAGTCGAGTTTGACTTTTATTGTGAAAAATGGGTTATTATCAGGTTGTGGCGGGTGACGTCATGCTTCTTGCTGCCCGCCACGCCCCCTGCTGCCTGCCGCATGACGGTCTCGACATTAACAAAGGCTCTTAAGTCATGACTCACGTGCGTATTAGTGTTAATATCAGCTTGATATTGTATCAGTGGAAGGCAGATCTATGTATGATATTCATAATATATATGTTTATTAATTTTCCTGGCTATATGTGAGCAGTATTGATAATCAAGGTTTGACATGTTGATCCTCGTATATTTTAGTCATGGCTCTGTCTGTGTAGATGTTTTGTGTTCACCTGTGATCCTTGGCAGATCATCGTTCAAGCACTAGTGTTTTTATTTCTTTGGCCTTATTCCCTCCACTCCAGAAGCGGTTATTTCCAGGGGCAATTAATCTCGAGCACAACATTATTTATAGCGTAACCTCTGATGTGGTCCTGAAGAGTCAGATTTAACGCCCGATGGTCCTGCTCAGGGTTGTACCATCGTACCCTATGGGCCTCCCGTCGTGCTCAAGGAAGGGATTGAGAATCTTTCAGCCAGGATGTGGAGCATATTGTTGATGCCGGCTTACATCGTGACTCATCCGGGCAGACTGGACCTTCAAGAGCAAACTTTGGTGGCAGACGGAGCTTCTGGGGTAGAGAACCCCCTGAAACCAGCGTTAGATATAGTTATGGTTTCCCTCTGCAAAGATTTAGTTATAAATTTAAAATTCAGGTCAGGCAGCATACGAGTAGCTAAGACAAGAAACAGGTTCCGTAGACCGTCGGGAGTTTGGTAATATGAAGACCTCTGCCACTCACCCAGTGCCCCGTCAGCTTTACTGACTATCTCAAAGTAGAAAAAAGACCTCTTTGTCTCTCACCTTTGTTGACTTCACTAAAGTTTTTGAACGAATTTATCAAACGTAATCATCAGCAAAGCGGTAGAGGATTCGATCCATGATTTACATACTTCATTAGTGTCGTAGTTAGTCTTCACGCTTCCAATACCATCCATATGGTGTCCAGAGGTCCACGCAGATTGGACCCTCTTGCATCCTCATCCTTATACATGATGCTCTGTATCTGCTCGATGTAAGTACATCTACCGGTCTATTCCAGGAGACACACTCGAGAGCTTCCAGGACTTGAGCACCATCAATATTATCACCGTCAACCAAAACTAGACCGCAGTCATGTACATTGGCCTCGCTTCCAGCACTCTCCCACCCCTTTGCTGCCTCACCACGCCTTAACAAGTTCAGTTTACCAGGCTTCTTGGTGTCGCTTTGGACGACGAACTAAGCTGGAATGAGGAAATTGTGACCATCATGAAATCCTCCACCCATCATCTTTAGAGTTTTCGTGGAATAGACACATTTGAACTCCCATGCACCTGAACTCAAGAACATCCACTCAGTTTTTCATTCTTTCCAAACTCGTGTATTCTTCCCCTGCCTACTCTCCCTCCCTATCGACGATACAATAATATTTTTTTTTTCGTCTGCATATTTAATGTGTTGTATTATACAAGGTGAGCCAATAGTCACTATGCTCCTACCGTTTGACGATTAGCATATTTAATGTTTGTACATTGATACTGATACATTTCCTGTCCAACAAATGTTGGAAGTGGCACCCACGTGCCTTTTAACGTGCACCTACTCATTTTACCTTGTTTGCAAAGAAACGCTCAAATCAATGGGAGATGTTTCTGAAGAAATCTGCCATTGCTTCTTTCATTTCAGGGAGAATTTGAGAAACGTTTTGTAGACTGTGCCTTTCATTGCTCCCCTCAGGTAATGATCAGGGAGTGTAAGATCTAGCAACCGTAGTGGCTAAATGTCCTTTGAAATTGATTTCTCCCCGAACACATCGCTCAGTGGCTTCATCAAGGCACGAGTTGTGTATCCTTTAGCACCGTCATGTTTGAAGTAGCCGCGGGTAATTTTGTCCCCATATCAATGCCGAATGAAGAGGTAAAGAATGATTTCACAGTTGTATTCCGAGTTGATTGTGCCACTGAAGAATATGGGGCCTGTTATCCGATTTCGGGATGTGGCGCGCCACTCTCCAACCTTTTGATCATGTAATGGTGTAATGGTGTCTCCTTGATCTCCTGCGGATTGGTCACCGACCAAACGCGGCTGTTTTGGGTGTTGACGTCACCAGGTTAATGAAACCACGCCTCATCGGTAATAGATATAACATTTTGAATGTCCTTCCCATTGACAGTAATAAAGTCCCCAAACCATTAGCAATATTCACTACGCCTGACGTTGTCCTTTTCCCTTACTTCATGTACTGATGTTATCTTGTAGGGATGCTGGTGCACCTGCTTCTATAGCACCCTATGTTTGCTGCTACACCAGACACCCGTTAACTGTCCCAGTTTACGAAAGTACTTTTTTGAGCTTTGCATTGTGCGATCCGAAATGTCCAATATGTTCTCCATAACTATTACCAGATCTCGGTGCGTCCGCGACTGAAACAGTGGAGTGTAAATGGGGACGGGGAAAAGTGTAATTTCGTCTTCCTTATAAGTGATAATACTAGAGGTTTGTCCATCCCCTACAGCTCGACCTTGGTCCTCTTTAAAGATGCAGTATCACATGGTAAAGAATTTTACCCGTCGCTTGTCTTCAAGAAAGGTAAATTACTGTATCACTTTGAGGTGTATGATATTTGAAGCCTATTCATGGAAATCGTTGAATATTATCGAGCTTCGTGTTAACGATGAAGCCTTGTTAGATGTTATGAGTGCGTCTTGCTTCCGATTAAACGATAAACAGATTTGTTAGAAAGTGATTGTGTTATTTCATAATGCATGGGAAATAAACGTTAAGACAGAGAAGTTCATCTTCCATTACGTAAAATTTACCATTTTTTTGTGTACAAGGTTATGGCCATGGGAAGATCGGACGTTGATTGAGAAGTTGGCATTCCTTATTTATTACGGTAAGACAATTGCTGCTCGAGTGGGGCAATGGAATGGTTAAATTTAGAAGGATACCAGGGGTCATTGCTCAGGAAGGTGGATGGAATCCTGGAAGCGAATAACTAACCAAACGGAGCCATCATATTGCTTTGAAAGGAGACTGAATATTGTGCTGTTTACCTATTTTGTTTAGGTTATACAAGTGCAACTAAATAGTTTGTGTATTCAAAATTAGAAATTCTTTATTTCAGTAAATTTGTATGTGATAAATTGAATTTTTGATTAGGCATCAGGAGCTGGACGATTTGTTCCGTCAGTACCTCTCCTGGTGTGACCCCCCTTCGTATTTCTCCTTTTGACCCCATCTTATGTACCCTTGTGTGACCTGTTTTTACCTCCCGTGGTCTGACCCCCTTCTTACCTCTCTTTGTGACCCCTTCATACCTCCCTTGGTGTGATCCCTTCTTGTCTTTCTTTGTGACTCCTTAACTCTTCTAGTGTGACCCCTTCTTACCCTCCTTTTTACCCTCCTAACCTAACCAAACCTAACCTCTCCTGATGTGACTCCATACCTCTCCTTTTGACCCCTTCTTACCTTACCTGGTGTGATCCCTTACTTTTCCTTGTGATCCCTTTGTGTCTCCCCTGGTGGGATCCCGTTTTATTTCCCCTTGCATGTCCCTTTCTTACCTCTCCTTGGGACTCTTAATTACTTTCTCTGGTGTGATCCTTCCTTACTTCTCCTGGTATGATCCCTTCTTACTTCCCCTGATGTGACCCCCATCTTACCTTCCCTTGTGTGTTCCCTTTTTACCTCTCCATTTGACTCCATGCCTCTCATGGTGCGACTCCTTACCTCCCTAGGTGAAATCCCTTCTTAGCTCCCTGGGTGTTATCCTATCTTATCTCTCCTTGTGACCTCTTATTGCCTCCCCTGGTATGCCTCTTTCTTACCTCCTCTGGTTTAATCCTTTATTACCTCTCCTTGACCCCTTCTTACTTCTCCTTGACTTCTTAACTCTCCTTGTGGCCCCTTCTTACCTTCCTGGTGTTATCCTTTCTTACTTCACCTTGTGACCTCTTTTAACTTCCCCTTGTGTGACCCCTTCTTATCTACCCTGATGAGAACTTTTCATACACCGAATGCCAACAATCTTCAACATTACTGCTTTGAATGGCCCACTATTACAGACTTGTGACCACAAGGACAGTCCTTAATAGACGTATGTGAGAACTTATTAACGGACAATCACTTAGACTTAATTCTTATGAGACACCCCCACTTTGGTGGATGTTAAGTGCATGGTGTACAGCATCTGTGTAATAGATGATGTGTCCTGTGAGTCACGAGTCACTTGTATATAGACAACTTTTCATGTACTAGGTCTGTTGCTTCTTGTGCATAATAAACTGATAAAAAAAAGAGACTCCCCTGGTGTGCCCATTCCTTACTTCCCTATGTGTGAACCCTTCCTTATTGCCTCTTGTGTGACCTTTTCTTACCTCCTCTGGTGTAACTTTACCTCTCCTGGCATTACCCCTTCCTACCTCCCCTGATGTTACCCCATTCTAACTTCTGTTGATTTCCCCTCTTTCCTTTACTGAAGTGAACTTTTCTAACCTCCTCTTGTGTTACCCCTTCTTACATCCAAGGTGTAACCCCTTCTTACCTCCCATTGTATGACCTTTCCTTGCCTACCTTGATGTAACCCTCCTTGACTTCCATGAAATACCTTCTCTTTACCTCCCTTGATGTGACCTCTTCTTACTTCCCATGATTTTCACCTCTCCTTACTTCCCCTGATGTAGGCTTTCCTTATATCCCTGGTGTGACCTTTTCCTTCCTTCCTTGGTGTAACCCATCCTTAACTTTTTGTTTTACATTGGAGACCCCATCATAGACAAAAGTCCACATCATGACCAGTCCTCGATTGATATATGGAGAGTTTAAGGAAAGGGAAGAAAATAAAAAGGAAAATATGAGTTTTGGAGAAAGAAAAAGCTTGTCCTTTGAAAAGTGTCAGGTCATAGTTGTTTTGGAAAGACGTGAGAGGTTAGAGAGTTCTAAAGCTTTGAGGTTTCAGGAAAGAAACAGTTGTCAAAACTATGGTTTAACACCTCCATACCTCTCCTGGTTTAAACCTTTCTTACCTTTCCTGGTGTAACTCCTTACTTTCCGTGGCATAACCTAGCTTTACCTTCTCTGGTGTAACCCATCCTTACTTACCCTGGTGTAATCCATCCCTTCCTCCCATGGTATAACCCTTCCTTGCTTCCCCTGGTATAACTACTTATTTATCCCTTGGTTTGACCCATCCTTACATGTCCTGATGTGACCCCCCCCTTAATACTCCTGGATTAATTCCTTTTTTTTTTTTTTTTTTTTTTTGTTTTATGTTGACCGAGAAGGCACAGGCACCTGAAGACCAAATCAAGGCCATCTCATTAATGCTGTATATGTATATCTTACCTTGAGCCAGTTATCCATTTTATCAACCAATCCTAAGGATGGATGACCACAACCATGATCCAAACCTATGCACTCATCCCTGGGCAGCCTGTGAATGCATTTTGGTCAGGAACGCTAACTGCTACACCACGAAGGTCCATGGTGTTACCCTTCTTCACTTCTCATGTGACTTCTTACCTCCTTCAGTGATCCCACCTTACCTCCTGATATGACCCTCCTTACCTCTTTTGCTATGATCTCCTCTTACCTCATGATCGATCCCTCCCTACCTTCCCAGGTGTGAGTGTCTCATCTTCCCCGATGTGTCCCTGCTAATATTTCTGGTGTGACCCCTTCTTAAGTAACCTTGATGTGACCCCCTCCTTACCTCCCTTAGGATGATCCTTCCTTACTTCCATTGATGTGACACCTTATCATCTCATCAGTGCTTAAAGGGGTGATAGTAAATTCTGAGTAAACAGACAAACCAGGAGGAAAAGTCAACTGAGGATTTCATGTTTGAGAGATGGCTGTAGAAAAGGATCTGGGGTAAACCATGGAAAGTTGTGTGGGGCCTGGATGTGGAATGGGAGCTGTGGTTTCGGTGCATTGTACATGACAGTTGGAGACTGAGTGTGAACGAATGTGGCCTTTGTTGTCTTTTCTTAGCACTACCCCACGCGTGCGGGGGAAGGGGGTTGTCATTTCATGTGTGGCGGGGTGGCGACAGAAATGAATAAAGGCAGCAAGTATGAATTATGTACATGTGTATATATATATGTATATGTCTGTGTATGTATATATATGTATACTTTGAAATGTATAGATATGTATATGTGCGTATGTGGACGTGTATGTATGTATGTATATACAATTGCCATCTGCATTAGTGAGATAGTGTCCTGAACAAAGAAATGGCCTTATTCGTTATATCCACTCTCTAACCGTCACGTATGGTGCAAGCTAGGTTTTAGAAATAGAAAAGTAAAATGGCAGTTATTTATAAAGAAATTCACTCGATTGAAATCACAGATGAACTTGCAGGCACAAGTGATGCAACTGTTGAGTCATTAAAAAGAATTCTGTAAAAAAAATCAAGTAAATGAACCGATAGATTGCTTTGAATATGTTAACAAATTGAGAATTAAAGATATGATGAAACAAAATAACTAATGTAAACAATTTCAGGAATTTCATGTGAATCCAAAAAGCAATTAGACATACAGAACTGAAAATATACATTCCAGCAATATAGAAAAATCATGAGTGTAAATTCAAGTTTTATCTTTAAAGGCATTGATTTCGAGAAAGGAATGACAGTAATCAACTAGAACTTAAAACAAATAATCATTGTGCTATTACTGGCTGAAAAGAAACATAGTGCACAATCGAAGAAATCAAGTGGTAAAATTAATGTGGGAAAAATAGGGGAGCTTGGGAAAAGAAAAGATTAAGTCAGCAGTGAGTGAAAAAAAATGGCTGAGAAAATAAAGGAAACTGATGAGTAAAGAATCAAATCTCATGGTAGAGAAGTGAAATTGAATGAAGAACAAGATACACCAAACTTGGACAGGAAGTAATTATTCTCATACATAAACATCTGGGGATAGGGGAGAAAGAATACTTCCCACGTATTCCCTGCGTGTCGTAGAAGGCGACTAAAAGGGAAGGGAGCGGGGGGGCTGGAAATCCTCCCCTCTTGTTTTTTGTTTTTTCTCCCAAAGAAGGAACAGAGAAGGGGGCCAGATGAGGATATTCCCTCAAAGGCCCAGTCCTCTGTTCTTAACGCTACCTCGCTAACGCGGGAAATGGCGAATAGTATGGAAAAAAAACAAAAAAAAACATAAACATCTCTAAAAGCAAGAAGTCAAAGATCAAACCATATGTTGGGAGAACAGGACATAAATGATAGAAATATGGAGGATATTGATTGTGCAATACAGATCAGTATTCACTCATAGTACAAGGAAATATTAGATAATGGACAGTTTAATCCATTTATTGTTCATTAAGTGAATCAACTGCCTGCCTCTACCCTTAGGTGAATGACACAGGTATTATTGCTTGTAGAGGCATGCCACTCGTTGTTGCTAGATGCTACAGCAAAAAGAATTTCTGTACATTGGTCGCTATGTGGAGATAAGAATGGAAACCTGGATGAGATCTGATCCTTTATTTTGGTATAATTTTTGAAACTGGGACTTTATTACAAATTGCAAGGTAATGTCAATTAAACCCTTAGTGATTATTTTTGTTTGGGGGAAAAAACACTTTAGAAAATACCCCACATCTCACTATGCATGCCTGACAGTACTTATGGCTTACCTCATACACCTGACTGTGGAGCATCATGCCAAAATGAGCATAGCACATACAAACAATGTTTTACCAGGTTGAATTGTATATCATTGTATTTAGAGAATTTTGTTCTTCGTAACAAAGTTACAGGATATTTTGTAACATAATTGAGAATATCCCATTTATGTATTTCACAGTGGATGTTCGGATTGCTGATGTCAGAATATTAACCAGAATGCAAACAGTGTTATACAGATACTGGAAAATCATATGTGTTTTGTTGTGATGTGTTTTCCTGTGTGGGATGAGTGCAGTATGATGAAGGAGTAATGTTCTGTCTCAGATATTGTGTCTGTATCTTTGTTATGAGGGGTCCTGTGATATATTGAATTAATGTTTGCAGTGTTGGAAAAATGGGTCATGTTTAGATCACTGATGAAAAATAACTTGTTTATGTTTGGGGAATGTAGTTTTAGATTGGTAAGTGTCTGATGCAGACTGGGATAGAGGAGGTTGTAGTCCTTGTTGATTGATGAAGTGAATATGTTTTGTCCATTTTGTGTTTAATTGGAAAATGGAGATTTACAAGTATATGCTGCTGAAGTATGGGCAGGAAAGGGTATTTTACATTTTCTTAGTAGTTAGCTCTAGTTTATGAAGGGATTTGGATGGTAGAGGTCTAGTGCTATTGCAGAGGATTGGATGATGAGCATGTTATGGTAGGATTGCATTGAAAGTATATTTAGTTCTTTATGCAGGTGTAGAATGTGCTAAACAACAAGTGATTATTGTGGGTACGCTGTTTTGTGTGGTTTAAAGTTTCTTTTGTGTTTTCTTGAAAAGATGGCTGAATAGGCAGGTTTAGCATAATGTAGGATGGAGTAGATGAATTGTTGTAGAGGGTACTGAGTGAATATTTTTCTTTTTCAGAGTTGTTGATAGTAAGTGTTATGAACACATTTACTTTGTGTCCTTTTGCACTATTGTGCTTGGTGTTGAGTGTGAGTGTTGTGTGTGTCATATGTTATTCTTAGTGTGGTCCGAGTTTTGGTGATTGGTAATGGTTCCTCATCCAGGAAGGATCAGAGTGGACTCATGTCTGATGATGGTTGATATCTGCAGGCGTCCACTGGAAACAGTTCTGTTTTGAAATCTTATTGCGTGATTTGTATGTATTTAACTGGGATGTAATTACCAGACTACTCTATAAGATATTGGTAATGCTCTTGATAATGATGAAAAATAGGGCAAGGGGTGAACAGATATTTGTTGATGCTTGTGTAATATCAGGGTGCAGTGATGTTATTGATGGTCATCTGCACGTGAAAGAACTTCCTGTATGGGTTGCAGGCAGTGAAGGGAGGTTGCATAGGAAGAGATTGAAGAGGATTTGGTGAATACCTTCTTTAGACAAACTCCACTTTATGTGGTGATGCTTTGTCTCCACCAAATGCATAGCAGAGGTTATTCTTGTGGGAATGGAAGCATCTATCCCTGCTTCCTTCAAGACGATTTCTTCATTCAACCATTCCTGTTCTAAGGCCATTCAGACAAGGGATCAGGTATATCGGCCTTGGAAAAACTCTCATTCTTCTGGCTCCCATTCAGCTTTTATCAGTGCCCATCATCGCTACAAGCACGTTATCCATGAGGCGACGCATTCTTTTATTCAAAGGAAGTGCAATAAGCTCTCCTCATAAACCACTGAAAGGTCTTTCTGATCTTTAGCTTTGGGCATTTCCAGCAACTTCTGTCGCTCTACTTTTCCGTTCTGATGGTACTATAGTTAACAAAGCAACTTTCTTTGGTTCCCTTTTCTCCTTTAACTCCACCTTGGATGACTCCACCCCCTGATGCTCCTCATACTAATCCTATGCCTCGACCCATAATCTCATTTTGGTCTGTCTGAAAAGCACTTCTTTCTCTGGACACAAGCAAGGCTTATGGTCCTGATGGCATCCATCCCTGTGTACTGAAAGAGTGTGCCTCTGAACTTGCACCTGTGCTTGCTCGTCTGTTCCTTTTCTGGATAAAAACCAAAACTTTTCCTACTTGGAAATACGCAGTGGAACATCCCATCCCTAAGAAGGGTGTGACCCCTCTAACTATCGTCCTATTGCTTTGACATCTACCATTTCCAAAGTCTTTGAGTCCACCCTCAACTCCCATATCCTTAAACACCTCAAAAATTATAGTCTTCTGATTACCAGTATGGCTTCCGTAAGGCAAGATCCACTGATAATATTCTTTCCTATCTCACTAATGTCTGATCATCATCCCTTGACATATCTAAGGCTTTTGACAGGGTATGGCATTGGGGTCTTATCTCTAAGCTCCCCTCTTTTGGTTTTCTTCCATCATTTTGCTCCATATCTAGCTTCCCCTGTGGCCAATATATCTCAGTGGTTGTTGATGGATGAGCCTCCCCCTTTTCTCCATCAACAGTGGTGTCCCTCAAGGTCTTGTCCTGTCCCCTATACTTTCCCTCCTTTTTCAAACGATTTCCTCTCCTCCTTAAATAATCCAATGCACTCGTATGCTGATGACTCAACACTGCATTCATCCTCATCCTTCTGTTCTGCTCCTTCTCTCACTCAATCTGCATCTCATCTTGATACAGCTTCATCAGTAAACTCAGACTTGGACAGGACATTTCAGTGGGTAAGACAAAATCTTGTTAAGTTTAATGCCTCCAAGACACGTATGTCTGTCCATCTTTCCATCAAAAACTCCTCTCAACTCTTGTCTATCGTTTGACGGTTCTGTAATTCCACCTCTTAACTCAATAAACATACTTAGTATTACTGTAGCATCCAGTCTTTCTTGGAAACCCCACATGACAGGAATAGTTAAGTGTGCCTCTAAGAAACTGGGTGTCCCGTTTAGATATCGAAACTTCTCTTTTGAACCATTGCTCTGTCTATACAAGGGATAGATTCATCCATACATGGAGTACTGCTGTTACATTTGGGGTGGTTCTAACTCTGTATGCTAACTTGACACATTTGGGGTGGTTCTAGTTCTGTATGCTGACTTGACAGGAAACCCCACATGACAGGAATAGTTAAGTCTGCTTCTAAGAAACTGGGTGTCCCGTTTAGATATCGAAACTTCTCTTTTGAACCATTGCTCTGTCTATACAAGGGATAGATTCATCCATACATGGAGTACTGCTGTTACATTTGGGGTGGTTCTAACTCTGTATGCTAACTTGACACATTTGGGGTGGTTCTAGTTCTGTATGCTGACTTGACAGAGTCGAGTCAAAAGCAGTCCGCCTTATGAACTGTCTCAGGCTAACCTCCAAACTTGACCCCCTTGCCATATGCTGAAATGTTCGTTCACTTTCCCTCTTGTATAGGTATTACTTTGGTTTTTGCTGTTTTTTCTCCTAAGAGCTGGCTGCTTATGTGCCCCCACCACTAGCTAGACCACACAATACTCGGCAAGCTGCTGCATCACAAGATTATTGTATGGCCATCGGCAACTCAAGGGTGGGCTGTTTTGATACCTACTTCTTTCCGTACACGTTGAAGCTTTGGAACTCTCTCTCTTCTCTGTCTTTCCTAATAACTGTTACCTGACACATTTCAAAAGACAGATCTTTCACTTTCTTAAAAATTCATAAATATTTTCCCCTTGTCTTTTCTTTTTCTGCTTCAAAATTCTCTATTTCAATTAAGGCCTGGCCTTAATGTGGACTTTTGCCCATGACTGGAACCTTCAACATAAAAAAAGAAGAAATTAGAATTTTGAAAGTGAAGGCTTTATATGGATTTTTTTCTATTCATTCCAGTTCATTGTCTTTTGTGTTAGAATAGTTGTAGGGGTGATTTTTATGTTAAAGGTTGATAAAAAATTACATGTCGCATGAGAGTTTTTAGGATTATGAGTTGTGTGTGTCCGTTAAGAGTTAAGGGCAGACAAGCATTCATGTCAGCGTATTTTTGTGTATGTTTTGAATGATTGTCATATTGAAGGTTGTGTTTAACTTGGCTAAGTTTTAATTAGCATTCCATGAATATGTTTGTGTTGCCTGTGAAAAGGAATGTTGCTGCTTTGGGTTAGTAGTTTCATGTGTGGGGATTGTGATGATATGGGAGGTGTGAATATTTGATACTGTTTGCCTTAGTTAGTTGGTTGTTGTTTTGTGGTTCATTGTATCAAAGAAGGAATACCATTTTGATGTTTGCCTTTAGTAATTGCATTAATGGTGGTGTTTAGAGTTTTAATTTTTCTGTAACCTGTGTTGATAATGAATGGTTTTGCTTTTGTATGATTATTTTGTTTTGTGAGTCTGTATCATAAATATGAGGACTTTGGCTTTATACTGCTTTCTCTGACCTTATAGTATGTGTTTTTTGTTGGTTTGCTTAATACTGTTGTTGAAATATGAGATTACTCGGTCAAGACAAGGGAAATCATCTATCTAAGCTGATATTTTGGAACTTGATTCTTTGTGTGCTGTATATGCTGGCCAGTGTGCTTTCCTGTAGATTTCATATTTTCGTGGTGACTGCATGTGTTGAGTAAGTCAGGAGCAGTGCAGTCACAATGGTTAGATGGTCAGAGGAGAGTTTGTGTACAGTGCACCAGGTGGTTCTTGTATGTAGTTTTGGTGTACAAAAAGTAATGTCTGGGTGAGTTGGCTTAGTATTCATTGAACATATTGTATTCTTTATGATGATTAAGCATTTTAACATTCATTTGATATAATTATTAAGTAAAACTTACATAAGCTTTTATCTTACAGGTGGTGATGTGGGTGGATTCAGTGGTGGGCCGGGTGGGGCTACTGGAACGTCGCTAAGACTCAACCAGTACCCTGCACCCCACCCACCTCCATCTGCTGCCCCACAGCCTCCACAAGGGCCTCCACAGTTGCGCACACAACCACAGCCCCCGCCCCACAATCAACACAACGCGACAGCTGCCCCTCCTGTGCCACACTCTCAGCATCATACACACACACATGCTACGTTAACACAGCATACACATCATCAAGTTATACAGGTATGGATTCATTATGATCAAGCTTATTTTACTTACCCACAGTATGTATAGAAGTCATGACAGTATTTCACCTTGTACATTCATGGCATGCCAGTAAAGTATCAGAGTTCAGAGGTGATTCCTGTATATGTGTGTGTGTGTGTGTGTTTGTGAGGGGGGATTGAAGTTTACTCTTGAGTTTTTTGTGTTTCTGGCAGGCTAAGCTTTACATAGTAGTATGGCAAATACCCAGCCTAAGTTGATACCCATTACCTTATATACTTGAAGGATGAGTAATTCAGTGAACAGTGTGCCTGCTATTCATGCAAAGGATCAGACTTGGGTAGGCAGATTTGAAGTTAGATTTTATATCCATATGCTTTGGACATATTTATGAAAGTACTATAGAAAATGTTGGTAAAGTTCCTGGTATTGATCTAGAGTAAAGTAAGGAGTTTGCAGATAATTTAGTCAAAATTCAAGATTTGCAAGATCAGGCAAAACCAGAGCATTGGTCATTGTTACTGTATTTAGTGCCTAACTTAGTTCTTTGTGCTCAAATAAGGCCTATAGTTCTTTGTGCTCAAATAAGGCCTATGTCTGTGTGAGTCTTCTCATTGCCAGAGCTTAGGCTCCTGTAGTTTGATGAGGCATCCAAAGAAGTCGAAGTAGTGTGCACTATAGTTTTGTATTCTATGTATGTGTTTATATAGGAAGGGTGAATTTGTTAAAGTAATTACTTATTTGTACAGTATGCTGAAAGAGTTTTACACTTGTTAGACCCCATCTTTTGAAGTTTCTTTACTATCATACAACTATTAAAGTTTTTGTATACTGTCAGCCTTCACAGTTTTTTTCTCATATCTGTAGCTGCCATTCATCTCTTGTATATTGTAAAAGTAATTATTTACATCCTTTCTGACAAATTTCTTACATGAATAAATGCTGTGACCTCTTGTTGATCTTTTTACATTTTTTAAAGAACTATTTGATGCTAGCATTGTCAAATTAGTTTAGAAGCTTGTCAATATGATCAAGTTTCCTTTTCATAGTGAGCAAATGTATGACTTAGATAGTTTTTTATGTATTTTTAAGTTAGGTAACCAGACTTGAAAAGCTTATTTTGAATTAGGCATAGTCTAATGTGTAAATAGCTTCTTGAACTTCTTATTAAACATGTACAATAATGTATTTTTAATGTTAATCATTACACAGTTTGCCTATTTAAAAATTCTCTGCATGTGATGTTCTGGTGATAGGTTCTGTGCAATGATGACTTTGAAGTCCATATTGCAGAGATTTGCGTAACTTGTTACATGTTACATTATACGTAAACTGAGGCCTTCTTTCACTGTGTGTCATCTTTACTTCCTATATGGTGTTAGAACTTCATCAACCATGTATCAGACCAACTCTGAAGATTCATATATATATTCCCTGGGGATAAGGGAGAAAGAATACTTCCCTGCGTGTCGTAGAAGGTGACTAAAAGGGGAGGGGGTTGGAAATCTTCCCCCCCAATTTTCCAAAAGAAGGAACAGAGAAGGAAGCCAAGTGAGGATATTCCCTCCTAGGCTCAGTCCTTTGTTCTTAACGTTACCTCGCTAACGCAGGAAATGGCGAATATGTATTAAAAAAATTTTTTATATGAGTGGATGGGCCATTCTTCATCTGTTTCCTAGCACTGCCTCGCTGATGCGGAAAGGGTGATCAAGTATAATAAATTTGCAATATATTATATATTATTTTTTTTTTTTATTATACTTTGTCGCTGTCTCCCGCGTTTGCGAGGTAGCGCAAGGAAACAGACGAAAGAAATGGCCCAACCCCCCCCCCCATACACATGTATATACACACGTCCACACACGCAAATATACATACCTACACATCTTTCCATGGTTTACCCCAGACGCTTCACATGCCTTGATTCAATCCACTGACAGCACGTCAACCCCGGTATACCACATCGCTCCAATTCACTCTATTCCTTGCCCTCCTTTCACCCTCCTGCATGTTCAGGCCCCGATCACACAAAATCTTTTTCACTCCATCTTTCCACCTCCAATTTGGTCTCCCTCTTCTCCTCGTTCCCTCCACCTCTGACACATATATCCTCTTGGTCAATCTTTCCTCACTCATTCTCTCCATGTGCCCAAACCACTTCAAAACACCCTCTTCTGCTCTCTCAACCATGCTCTTTTTATTTCCACACATCTCTCTTACCCTTACGTTACTCACTCGATCAAACCACCTCACACCACACATTGTCCTCAAACATCTCATTTCCAGCACATCCATCCTCCTGCGCACCACTCTATCCATAGCCCACGTCTCGCAACCATACAACATTGTTGGAACCACTATTCCTTCAAACATACCCATTTTTGCTTTCCGAGATAATGTTCTCGACTTCCACACATTCTTCAAGGCTCCCAGAATTTTCGCCCCCTCCCCCACCCTATGATCCACTTCCGCTTCCATGGTTCCATCCACTGCCAGATCCACTCCCAGATATCTAAAACACTTCACTTCCTCCAGTTTTCTCCATTCAAACTCACCTCCCAATTGACTTGACCCTCAACCCTACTGTATCTAATAACCTTGCTCTTATTCACATTTACTCTTAACTTTCTTCTTTCACACACTTTACCAAACTCAGTCACCAGCTTCTGCAGTTTCTCACACGAATCAGCCACCAGCGCTGTATATATATCTCGGGATAGGGTAGAAAGAATACTTCCCAAGCATTCGTCATGTGTTGTAAAAGGTGACTAAAGGGGACGGGAGCGGGGGGGCTGGAAACCCTCCCTTCCTTGTATTTTAACTTTCTAAAAGGGGAAACAGAAGGAGTCACACGGGGAGTGCTCATCCTCCTTGAAGGCTCAGATTGGGTGTCTTAAATGTGTGTGGATGTAACCAAGAAGAGAAAAAAGGAGAGATAGGTAGTATGTTTGAGGAAAGGAACCTGGATGTTTTGGCTCTGAGTGAAAGGAAGCTCAAGGGTAAAGGGGAAGAGTGGTTTGGGAATGTCTTGGGAGTAAAGTCAGGGGTCAGTGAGAGGACAAGAGCAAGGGAAAGAGTAGCACTACTCCTGAAACAGGAGTGGTGGGAGTATGTGATAGAGTGTAAGAAATTTAACTCTAGATTGATATGGCTAAAAGTGAAAGTGGATGGAGAGAGATGGGTGATTATTGGTGCATATGCACCTGGGCATGAGAAGAAAGATCATGTGAGGCAAGTGTTTTGGGAACAGATGAGTGAGTGTGTTAGTAGTTTTGATGCACGAGACCGAGTTGTAGTGATGGGTGATTTGAATGCAAAGGTGAGTAATGTGGCAGTTGAGGGAATAATTGGTGTATGTGGGGTGTTCAGTGTTGTAAATGGAAATGGTGAAGAGCTTGTAAATTTATGTGCTGAAAAAGGACTGGTGATTGGGAATACCTGGTTTAAAAAGAGAGATATACATAAGTATACATATGTAAGTAGGAGAGATGGCCAGAGAGCGTTATTGGATTATGTGTTAATTGATAGGCACGTGAAAGAGACTTTTGGATGTTAATGTGCTGAGAGGTGCAAGTGGAGGGATGTCTGATCATTATCTTGTGGAGGTGAAGGTGAAGATTTGTCGAGGTTTTCAGAAAAGAAGAGAGAATGTTGGGGTGAAGAGAGTGGTGAGAGTAAGTGAGCTTGGGAAGGAGACTTGTGTGAGGAAGTATTGGGAGAGACTGAGTACAGAATGGAAAAAGGCGAGAACACATGAGGTAAGTGGAATGGGGGAGGAATGGGATGTATTTAGGGAAGCAGTGATGGCTTGTGCAAAAGATGCTTGTAGCATGAGAAAGTGTGTGAGGTAGGCCGATTAGAAAGGGTAGTGAGTGGTGGGATGAAGAAGTAAGATTATTAGTGAAAGAGAAGAGAGAGGCATTTGGATGATTTTTGCAGGGAAATAATGCAAATGAGAAGGAGATGTATAAAAGAAAGAGGCAGCAGGTCAAGAGAAAGGTGCAAGAGGTGAAAAAGAGGGCAAATGAGAGTTGGGGTGAGAGAGTATCATTAAATTTTAGGGAGAATAAAAAGATGTTTTGGAAGGAGGTAAATAAAGTGCGTAAGACAAGAGAACAAATGGGAACCTCAGTGAAGGGGGCTAATGGGGAGGTGATAACAAGTAGTGGTGATGTGAGAAGGAGATGGAGTGAGTATTTTGAAGGTTTGTTAAATGTGTTTGATGATAGAGTGGCAGATATAGGGTGTTTTGGTCGAGGTGGTGTGCAAAGTGAGAGGGTTAGGGAGAATGATTTGGTAAACAGAGAAGAGGTCGTAAAAGCTTTGCGGAAGATGAAAGCTGGCAAGGCTGCGGGTTTGGATTGTATTGCGGTGGAATTTATTAAAAAAGGGGGTGACAGTATTGTTAACTGGTTGGTAAAGTTATTTAATGTATGTATGACTCATGTTGAGGTGCCTGAGGATTGGTGGAATGCTTGCGTAGTGCCATTGTACAAAGGCGAAGGGGATAAAAGTGAGTGCTCAAATTACAGGTATAAGTTTGTTGAGTATTCCTGGTAAATTATATGTGAGGGTATTGATTGAGAAGGTGAAGGCATGTACAGAGCATCAGATTGGGGAAGAGCAGTGTGGTTTCAGAAGTAGTAGAGGATGTGTGGATCAGGTGTTTGCTTTGAAGAATGTATGTGAGAAATACTTAGAAAAGCAAATGGATTTGCATGTAGCATTTATGGATCTGGAGAAGGCATATGCTCTGTGGAAGGTATTAAGAATATATAGTGTGGGAGGCAAGTTGTTAGAAGCAGTGAAAAGTTTTTATTGAGGATGTAAGGCATGTGTACGTGTAGGAAGAGAGGAAAGTGATTGGTTCTCAGTGAATGTAGGTTTGTGGCAGGGGTGTGTGATGTTTCCATGGTTGTTTAATTTGTTTATGGATGGGGTTGTTAGGGAGGTGAATGCAAGGGTTTTGGAAAGAGGGGCAAGTATGCGGTCTGTTGTTGATGAGAGAGCTTTGGGAAGTGAGTCAGTTGTTCGCTGATGATACAGGGCTGGTGGCTGATTCGTGTGAGAAACTGCAGAAGCTGGTGCCTGAGTTTGGTAAAGTGTGTGAAAGAAGAAAGCTGAGAGTAAATGTGAATAAGAGTAAGG
The DNA here is from genome assembly GCF_036320965.1 of Panulirus ornatus. NCBI lineage: Eukaryota > Metazoa > Arthropoda > Malacostraca > Decapoda > Palinuridae > Panulirus > Panulirus ornatus. Next base: position 21,232,177 of record NC_092224.1, on the reverse strand, counting down.
TTATTAGGTACAGTAGGGTTGAGGGACAAGTCAATTGAGAGGTAAGTTTGAATGGAGAAAAACTGGAGGAAGTGAAGTGTTTTAGATATCTGGGAGTGGATCTGGCAGTGAATGGAACCATGGAAGCGGAAATGAATCATAGGATGGGGAAGAGGACGAACGTTCTGGGAGCATTGAAGAATGTGTGGAAGTTGAGAACATTATCTCGGAAAGCAAAAATGAGTGTTTGAAGGAATAGTGGTTCCAACAATGTTATATGGTTGCGAGGCGTGGGCCATAGATAGAGATATGCAGAGGAGGGTGGATGTGCTGGAAATGAGATGTTTGAGGACAATATGTGGTGTGAGGTAGTTTGATCGAGTAAGTAATAGTAGGGTAAGAGAGATGTGTGTTAATAAAAAGAGTGTGGTTGAGAGAGAAGAGGGTGTTTTGAAATGGTTTGGTCCCTTTGAGAGAATGAGTGAGGAAAGATTGACCAAGAGGATATATGTGTCAGAGGTGGAGGGAACGAGGAGAGGTGGGAGACCAAATTGGAGGTGGAAAGATTGAGTGAAAAAGATTTTGAGTGATCGGGGCCTGAACATGCAGGAGGGTGAAAGGCGTGCAAGAAATAGAGTGAATTGGAACGATGTGTTATACTGGGGTCAACATGCTGTCATTGGATAGAAGCAGAGCATGTGAAGCATCTGGGGTAAACCATGGAAAGTTCTGTGGGGCTTGGATGTGGAGAGGGAGCTGTGGTTTCGGTGCATTATTACATGACAGCTAGAGACTGAGTGTGAATGAATGTGGCCTTTGTTGTCTTTTCCTAGTGCGACCTCGCACACATGAGGGGGGAGGGGGATGTTATTTCATGTGTGGTGGGGTGGCGATGGGAATGAATAAAGGCAGACAGTATGAATTATGTATATATGTATATGTCTGTGTGTGTGTGTGTATATTTTTTTTTTTTTTTTTTTTGCCGGTCTCCCGCGTTTGCAAGGTAGCGCAAGGAAACAGACGAAAGGAATGACCCAACCCACCCCCATACACATGTATATACATACATGTCCACACACGCAAATATACATACCTACACAGCTTTCCATGGTTTACCCCAGACGCTTCACATGCCCTGATTCAATCCACTGACAGCGCGTCAACCCCAGTATACCACATCGATCCAATTCACTCTATTCCTTGCCCTCCTTTCACCCTCCTGCATGTTCAGGCCCCGATCACACAAAATCTTTTTCACTCCATCTTTCCACCTCCAATTTGGTTTCCCACTTCTCCTCATTCCCTCCACCTCCGACACATATATCCTCTTGGTCAATCTTTCCTCACTCATTCTCTCCATGTGCCCAAACCATTTCAAAATACCCTCTTCTGCTCTCTCAACCACGCTCTTTTTATTTCCACACATCTCTCTTACCCTTACGTTACTTACTCGATCAAACCACCTCACACCACACATTGTCCTCAAACATCTCATTTCCAGCACATCCATCCTCCTGCGTACAACTCTATCCATAGCCCACGCCTCGCAACCATACAGAATTGTTGGAACCACTATTCCTTCAAACATAGCCATTTTTGCTTTCCAAGATAATGTTCTCGACTTCCACACATTCTTCAAGGCTCCTAGGATTTTCGCCCCCTCCCCCACCCTATGATCCACTTCTGCTTCCATGGTTCCATCCGCTGCCAGATCCACTCCCAGATATCTAAAACACTTTACTTCCTCCAGTTTTTCTCCATTCAAACTTACCTCCCAATTGACTTGACCCTCAACCCTACTGTACCTAATAACCTTGCTCTTATTCACATACCCTCAACCCTACTGTACTTAATAACCTTGCTCTTATTCACATTTACTCTTAACTTTCTTCTTTCACACACACACACACATATATATATTTTTTTTTTTTTTTTTTTTATACTTTGTCGCTGTCTCCCGCGTTTGCGAGGTAGCGCAAGGAAACAGACGAAAGAAATGGCCCAACCCCCCCCATACACATGTACATACACACGTCCACACACACAAATATACATACCTACACAGCTTTCCATGGTTTACCCCGGACGCTTCACATGCCTTGATTCAATCCACTGACAGCACGTCAACCCCTGTATACCACATCGCTCCAATTCACTCTATTCCTTGCCCTCCTTTCACCCTCCTGCATGTTCAGGCCCCGATCACACAAAATCTTTTTCACTCCATCTTTCCACCTCCAATTTGGTCTCCCTCTTCTCCTCATTCCCTCCACCTCCGACACATATATCCTCTTGGTGAATCTTTCCTCACTCATTCTCTCCATGTGCCCAAACCACTTCAAAACACCCTCTTCTGCTCTCTCAACCACGCTCTTTTTATTTCCACACATCTCTCTTACCCTTACGTTACTCACTCGATCAAACCACCTCACACCACATATTGTCCTCAAACATCTCATATCCAGCACATCCATCCTCCTGCGCACAACTCTATCCATAGCCCACGCCTCGCAACCATACAACATTGTTGGAACCACTATTCCTTCAAACATCCCATTTTTGCTTTCCGAGATAATGTTCTCGACTTCTACACATTCTTCAAGGCCCCCAGAATTTTCGCCCCCTCCCCCACCCTATGATCCACTTCCGCTTCCATGGTTCCATCCGCTGCCAGATCCACTCCCAGATATCTAAAACACTTCACTTCCTCCAGTTTTTCTCCATTCAAACTCACCTCCCAATTGACTTGACCCAGGGAATATATATATATATATATATATATATATATATATATATATATATATATATACGTTGAGATGTATAGGTATGTATATTTGTGTGTGTGGACATGTATGTATATACATGTGTATGTGGGTGGGTTGGGCCATTCTTTCATCTGTTTCCTTGCACTATCTCGCTAACGTTGGAGACAGCAAGAAAGCAAATAAATAAATATATATTGAAACACAGTAAGTTCCCAAGTGCATTTTTTTTGTAAGTAATGATTACAGTGTCAGGGGAGATACAAGAATGAGTGGTGGTGAGTTTGTGTCTGGCAACATTCCTTTCATAGAATTTTTATTATATGGCCAAGAAAGGGAACTGTTTACAAATTTTGCCTACAATAAAGCTATCCAATTTGTATTGACCTTCACTAATGTTAATATTACAATTCTTTGTGTATTTAATAATAGAAGTTTCACTGATATTTTTCATGGTAAAGCAGTTGCAGCTGATAAGTAAATTGGCATTACTCCAGTCATTACAGTGGTCATAATTTTTTACATGATTAAAGAAAACATTTGATTCTTGTCTGGTTTATATGCTAGCATATAGATCCTTACCAGTCTGCCCATCATAAGAATATTGAAACTTTTACAAGGTATTGTTTGAATACAGCCCACAGAATTTTCTGGCGAGTTGTTGATGAAGATATTCTTTATGGTATTGTTATTCCTGAAGACTACATTTACAATAAAGTAGTTAAGCAACCTGGGAAGTGATTTAGAATTATCATTAAAAGGGTGAGCTAGAAAGTTCTTGGTATCAAGGGGAGATTTGGGGTTTAGTCTATAAAATGATTTCTTTGCCACCTTATGTGATTTATCAATGAAAGATTTAGGTTACTTTAACGTAGATCCATCAAACATCCTCAGCGATTTTTCTCAGATTTTTCCCTTTTTACTCATTCTCATACATACTTTCATAGTAAAATTTCCTTGCTGTATTTAGTAACTATTTACCCCATATATTTATAGCACCTTCCACAAGTCCTCTCCGTCATCCATATTATATACATTCTCCAGATCCTTAAATGCTACAGACAATTCACTGTCTTTCATGGAAGTATTTCTCACACAAATTTGCCAAAGCCAACACCTGGTCTGCACATTCTCTTTTCCTCCAGAAAACACATTGCTCCTCCTTAGACATTTGATTTGTGCTTACCACAAATCTCTCAATCACCAGCCTCCCATAACTTACCCAGTGTGCACACCAGAGTCTTACATCTATAATTCAAGCATCCCCCCCCCCCCTTTACATAAAGGTGCTATACATGCATTTTCCAGTCCTCAGGCATCTTGGACTACACAAACTTCAGCAACCTGATGAACCACTTAACAATGTCATCACACCCTTTCTTGAGAAGCTCTGCTGCAGTTCCATCTACTCCTGCTCCTTTGCCACATTTCAGCTTTACAACACCGAACTTCCTCTCTTTTTACCATATCATTCACCAAGGCTCTCTCATTCCACATGCCACCCTGTCCCAAACACACCACATTGCACTACCCAGTCATCTGACGCCTTTAGCAGTCCTTCACAATTTCTCTCTTTTTCACTTCTTTGCTTGTTATCACTTTCCCTTCTGCTCCCTTTACCATTGCACTCATTTGTTTCTTTGTTGGTCTTGCACTAAGTCATCTCCTTCAGAAACATTTTCATATTTTCGTAAGTTCACTGATACTCCCTCACCCCATTTTATTTATGCCATCTCTTTCAGTTATACCTTTCTGTTGATCCACTGTTTTGTGTTGTAATTTTCCTAATCATATACACTCTTTCCCTACAGATACAAGCTATACACCTACCTCTCCTTTAAGAGAAGCAGTTTATCTCCTTCATCTTCCTGCTAACTATCCTTTATCGTATATCCACATCCCACGCCCCATATGCAACACACCTTACCCACAGCTGTAAGCATCTCTTACTTAAATACTTTCCACTCCTCTTTGACTCCTTATGTTCATTTACTCTCTCTTGGTATGTCTGCATATAGACCTCTTCTCTGAGCCCACTAACTTTCACTACTTTGTTTCCTCTTTTCCTGAAACCATTACAAACTTAGGCTCACCTTAGAAATAATTATCCGTCTTGTTCCCCCTCTCAGCATGTTTACATCAAGCATTATCTTATGCACACCAGTCATTTAGTGTATAATCTGTTAATGGCCGTTGACCCCACCTCAATTATCCCATATAATATATCCCACATGTATACTTATGTATACATATCACCCTCTCTTTCATTCAAATCTCATAGCACCAGGATTCAATCTCTTCTATCAAAATTGCCTCTTCCCAAAAAGTATGTCTTTCTTTTTCTCTTAACTTACTACCAGATGTACAAGCACTAACAATTACCCATTTCTTTTAGTATACTTTCATTTTGATCCACAGCACTCTTGAACTAACTTTGTTATACTTAAAGCTAATCCTGCAGCTCCTCCTTTATCAAAGTGCCACCACATTCATCACTTGCTCATTTTTAACTTTACCCACTAAGCATTCCTAATCCATTTTACTTCATTTTCCTTCAGCTTAGTTTCATTAAGAGTCATGCAGGCTCCTCTCATGAAACATAGCTGCTATCTTTCCTGTTTCATCTTGGTTTCATCTTTCATCATGGACAAGCAGTTGCCCCAGCCTGATCCCTAGAGGATAGCACCTTACTTTGCTCTCTCTGTTCTTGGAAAGTGATTGTACAAGAGGGAAGGGTTTCTAGTTTCCCTGCTCCCACATGTAAGTCACTTTAACAAGAGTTAGGAGATATGCGAGAGAAATTCTTACTTCCCTGTTGCTTAGTAAGAGAGGAAAAGGGAGGTGGTAATTATTTTCCATAAACATTTCACCAGCTCAATTAGATTAGGTTAAAGGACTTTATCGCATGTCACTTATGCATCCTCTAAAACTATGCTGATTCCACCATTGATCACCTGAAAGACATCTGAGAGCCCTTCTGTCAGCTTCAAACACTAATGCTTACCAGATAGCTCTGCCAAAAATCATGATATTTGCTTGATGACTTTGAAACTTGCCAGAGAAACATGTCAATAGAATACATTGTTCATAAAGGACACTCTTTTCGGTAGACACCTATCTCTTTATCTCAGGGATACTTTATTTGTTACCCAAGTTAGCCTCCTGAATTTTTCCACAAACCCTCCATTGTTTATTCCATCTGATGCAGGTTGGTACAAGTGGTCCCCTTCTTCCTGCATATGGCTGGGCTCTCAGAACTCATGCTCACAAAACCTACCCTGCTAATGGAAGAAATGGGGTTTTGAAGTATGAAAACCTTTTTCTTGCAAGAGTCCTGCAAGGAATCCTCCCAGTTGTGTAGTTTCTCTTTACCTTTCACTTGTCCTTCCTCTCCAACTACCTCTCCTGCTCCTTAGAGCTGTGCAGAGATCCAGGAATCAAGTAGATTTAAAGATTTCCCATACAGACAAGGGAGAAAGTTACCTCAATAGAAAACTCTTTTATCTTAGTGACAGAGGGAGAGTGAGTAAGGCATAATTGTCCTCTGTTCAGGGATGGGGATTCTGGCTCATACTTTTTGCTCACAGGAATAGAATATCTTATACCTTAGAAACCATTTTCTTTTCTCATGGGTTATGTAACTTTTGGAATTCCTAATTCTGGTGTAGGATAATTGTGCATTTATTTCACATTGCATATTTTTTGTTTATATGCTTTTCATTGCAGATAAAAAAAATTTCTGATAGCTGTTCATATTCTCTCTTGTTTTCTAACTAGTTTTCTTTGCAGGTAATTAGTTTTTCTGATTGATAATTTGTTCCTTCTATGTAAATTTTCCCCTTTTCACAGAGTGGTGGAGTAGGTGGGCACAATACAGGTGGAGTGGGCTCTGGTGTGAGTCAGGTTGGAGTTCCACCTGGACCCAGCCCTGCACCCCCAGGACCTCCACACGACCTAAGTTCACAGTCCCTCCCCCCAGGATCAACTCCACAAATACAACAGGGTTCAGGTTAGTCTACCATTGTTGACTTCAGGCATTTGCAGAGTTACTATTTATGTATCTTTATGAGGTGAATAGTTGACTTCTATTTCTTCTGTCATTGCAAAAGGTTGAAAGCAGGGGAGGGGATTCTTTTCTCATTTCTACTATGGAAAATGAATGTTTGCCGCTTTAAACTGACTTAAACATATTGATTGATTAGGCTCATATATGGCATATGAATTTTCATACCAATAAGTGTAAATTTTTACATGTGGTAAAACTAGAAGGCAATCATCGGTAAATGAGGAAAAAGTCCTTGGTATGATAGTCTTTAGTGATTTAGATACATGTAGAAGCAGTATACAGAAGTAGTAAAAAGGGCATACAAAATTCCTGGATTCATGAGAAGGGCTTTTGAATCTAAATCAAGGGAAATCTTCCTCAAGGTTTGATTCATCTGATTATACTTTTAGTAACAGATGCAAACTCATGGGCAAACATTTTACCTTGAATGAGGCCAAAAACTCTTTCTTCAAGAGGATTGTTCTCATGAACTGTGATTTATCAAATAGAGTGGTTGAGAGCAGTACCAGATATGTTTAGAATAGACAACATGAATCTTTTGCTTTAAGTCCACAACTAATGTTATTTGTCCTTCCAGTGTTTACATAAAATAGTTTCTATTCTTCTAACACTACTCTGTAAGTTTCTGACTTCTCCTATCACAAACAGCCTCAGAAGGGCCCTGTGGTTGGTTGCTGTTTGAATTCCTTTGTATTCCCTTACATTCCTTTCCATTTCATTTGATTTATGAATGGGATATCAGAAAAATAAGAGAGCTTGAGCTGCTGCTCTCTTACACCAGATGTGCATATTTTCCAAAAGAAATGTATTTTTGATTTTTGATTCTCATATATTACTTTGACTTAGATATGAGCCAAAAAGCAGGCAGTGAATTTCTTTTCATGTATCTGTATGTCCGTCTGATGTGTGAATGTGGTATAAAAAGATAAGTCATCGTTGTGTTACGACCTTTACATTAGAAATGCAGAGATTAGTGGATGTGTTGGAGATAAAAGTGTTTGAAGAGGTGTGAGGTGCTGTGTTCAAGTAAGCAATAAAAGGGTAAGAGAGATGTGTGGTAATAAGAAGTGTGTGGTTAGGAGAGCTGAAGAGGGTGTGCTGAAATAGTTTCCACATATGGAGAGAATGAGTGAGAGAGGTTGACAGTTGACAAAGAGAATATGAATTTGTCAGAAATGGAGGGAACTAGGAGAAGGAGGAAACCTGAATGGAGATGGAAGGATGGAGTGAAAAAGATTTTGAGTGAGCAGGGCCTGAACATACAGGAGGGTGAAAGGCGTGCTCAAGATAAGAGTGAGCTGGAACAATGTGCTGTCACTGGACTGAACCAGGTATGTAAAGTGACTGGAGGAAACCATAGAAAAGTCTGTAGGGCCTTGTTGTAAATAACGAGCAGTTGTTTTGGTGTATTGTACATTACAGCTAGAGAATGACTGTGGGCAAATGCTGCCTTTCTTCATATGTTCGTGGTGCTACCATGCTGACTTGGGAAATAGTGGACAAGTTTGAAAAAAAAAAAAAAAAATGCATATTTCTTGGAGGAAATATACATTCACATATATGACATAGTGCATAGTGCCATTGTACAAAGGCAAAGGGGATAAGAGTGAGTGCTCAAATTACAGAGGTATAAGTTTGTTGAGTATTCCTGGTAAATTATATGGGAGGGTATTGATTGAGAGGGTGAAGGCATGTACAGAGCATCAGATTGGGGAAGAGCAGTGTGGTTTCAGAAGTGGTAGAGGATGTGTGGATCAGGTGTTTGCTTTGAAGAATGTATGTGAGAAATACTTAGAAAAGCAAATGGATTTGTATGTAGCATTTATGGATCTGGAGAAGGCATATGATGGAGTTGATAGAGATGCTCTGTGGAAGGTATTAAGAATATATGGTGTGGGAGGAAAGTTGTTAGAAGCAGTGAAAAGTTTTTATCGAGGATGTAAGGCATGTGTACGTGTATGAGGAGAGGAAAGTGATTGGTTCTCAGTGAATGTAGGTTTGTGGCAGGGGTGTGTGATGTCTCCATGGTTGTTTAATTTGTTTATGGATGGGGTTGTTAGGGAGGTAAATGCAAGAGTTTTGGAAAGAGGGGCAAGTATGAAGTCTGTTGGGGATGAGAGAGCTTGGGAAGTGAGTCAGTTGTTGTTCGCTGATGATACAGCGCTGGTGGCTGATTCATGTGAGAAACTGCAGAAGCTGGTGACTGAGTTTGGTAAAGTGTGTGGAAGAAGAAAGTTAAGAGTAAATGTGAATAAGAGCAAGGTTATTAAGTACAGTAGGGTTGAGGGTCAAGTCAATTGGGAGGTGAGTTTGAATGGAGAAAAACTGGAGGAAGTGAAGTGTTTTAGATATCTGGGAGTGGATCTGGCAGCGGATGGAAACATGGAAGCGGAAGTGGATCATAGGGTGGGGGAGGGGGCGAAAATTCTGGGGGCCTTGAAGAATGTGTGGAAGTCGAGAACATTATCTCGGAAAGCAAAATTGGGTATGTTTGAAGGAATAGTGGTTCCAACAATGTTGTATGGTTGTGAGGCACGGGCTATGGATAGAGTTGTGCGCAGGAGGATGGATGTGCTGGAAATGAGATGTTTGAGGACAATGTGTGATGTGAGGTGGTTTGATCGAGTGAGTAACGTAAGGGTAAGAGAGATGTGTGGAAATAAAAAGAGCGTGGTTGAGAGAGCAGAAAAGGGTGTTTTGATGTGGTTTGGGCACATGGAGAGAATGAGTGAGGAAAGATTGACCAAGAGGATATATGTGTCGGAGGTGGAGGGAACGAGGAGAAGAGGGAGACCAAATTGGAGGTGGAAAGATGGAGTGAAAAAGATTTTGTGTGATCGGGGCCTGAACATGCAGGAGGGTGAAAGGAGGGCAAGGAATAGAGTGAATTGGAGCGATGTGGTATACCGGGGTTGACGTGCTGTCAGTGGATTGAATCAAGGCATGTGAAGCGTCTGGGGTAAACCATGGAAAGCTGTGTAGGTATGTATATTTGCGTGTGTGGACGTATGTATATACATGTGTATGGGGGGGGTTGGGCCATTTCTTTCGTCTGTTTCCTTGCGCCACCTCGCAAACGCGGGAGACAGCGACAAAGTATAATAAAAAAAATATAATATATGACATAGGTACAGGTATGAGCCACAGTGTCTTATCATCTTTTTTGTTGATACAAGAATAAGTATGGAAGTTTCATTAGTAGAAGACACTCTAAAGATGCATGCATGCACAAATAGTTTTCCTGTGTACGACTGATGATAAAATGCTTTTTGACAAAGACATTTCAGCTGCTTCATTATGATGGAAGTGAAAAAATAAAGAACAGCACAGAATACTGGACAGAAATGGCACTATTGTACTGTAATTCACAAGATCATTGTAAAAGACTGCAATGTAATTATGTCTTCTATTCTACATCATGAATTATGACAGTGATTCTTCCAGGGCATCAGGAAATAATGATTTGTACTCATTTATGATTTCCACAATTTCATTTCATTGTGTAGTGTCCAAATGTTCAAGCTTACTCTGTAACGTACACAGTATCTCAGAATTTTTTAAAATTTTATCTGCACACCTATTCAGCTTAACATCATGTGGACCATCAGGTTCTTCATCAGCAACCTTTACACATCCGCAACCCACTTTTTCCCTTACATGCCTGTACCATCTTTCCTTTCACTTTCTTCTTTTCTCTCAAAATAGGGCTTTATTGAATTAACATGAATAAATTGTTCTTCTTGTGCCTATCTGGTGTGTTTGCAACATAATTCAGATCTTCTTTCTTTTTTTACTTTCCATGGACCACTATACCTTGCTTTGAGATGGTTACTTTGCATTGGCAGTAAAACACCGTGTCTCTGGGTTAGGACTCTCAGGCTCTGGCATTCTGGTCATACCAGATTTTCATGTCATCTCACTGGCCAGCTCTCACGCTCTCAACAGTCTTCTCATGAAATCACATACATAGCTCAGGAAATTTGGAGAGTCATCACTAACTAACTGCTTTTCCTTCAACATACTCAATGGCCCCCGAACATCATGACCAAAAACAAGCTCAGATGGGCTAAACCCCATTGACTCCTGCGCAGTATCTCTCAAAGCAAACAGAGCTAACGGAGTGACTTTACCCCAATCAGTTTCAAGTTCTTCACAATACCTTCTTAAAGTATTCTTCGTTGTTGATGAGACTGTTTTAAGCTACCTTGACTTTGAGGATGTTATGGAATTGAAAGACTGTTTAATATGAAGTCTTTTCAAAACTTTTTTGAAAATAAGGGAAGTGAAGTTGCTCCCTTGATCTGACTGAATCGTTTCTGGCAATTCTATCCATGTATTATTTCTGGCAATCCTTCCCATGAAAAATATTTAACTAACTTTCTTACAATGTTTTTAGTGAGAATGCTCCTCAGTGGACTTGCTTCTGTAAAGCAGATTGACAAACGCTCAATACTCGGCATATAATTATATCCTCTTTGTGTCTTTGGCAGAGGTCCAACACAATCAATTATGATTTAATAAAGGGCTTGCCAAAAGCTGGAATAGGTTTTAGTGGAGCTGGGTGAATAAGCTGATTTGGTTTGCCTGCTTTCTGGCAAGTTGGACAACTTTTACAAAAATTGGCGACATCTTTTTTAATATCAGGCCAATAAATATGTGTCAGTAGCCTACTTACAGTCTTCCTTATTCCTAGATGTCCAGATAAACTAGAATTGTGGGATAAAGCAGCGATGTTATTCCTATACACCTGAGAAACTGTGATCTGCTTTTTTATCTAATGATCTGATGTAGGAACACTTGGAGGTCTCCATTTTCTCATTAACACCCCACCATGAATATAGAATCCTACTGACTCATCATCCAAGTGGCCCTTTTTCTTTGCTTCATTCCAACCTTCCTTTAAACTGTTATCTTCCAAGTGAAACTTTATCAACTCATCTTTGTTAACTTTGAAATCTGAAAGATAATCCACTTTTAATTCCATTTTGTCACCTAACTTGACATCACACCCCTCCACAAGTAGGTCACCTAACCCTTTATCATTCATATCTCTAACCTGAGTTGTTGTGTTGGTAACAACACAAGCAGGATGGTTTTTTTTTTTTTTTTTTTTTTTTTTTTTTTCCCCGTTGTCTCCCGCGTTTGCGAGGTAGCGCAAAGAAACAGACGAAAGAAATGGCCCAACCCACCCCCATACACATGTATATACATACGTCCACACACGCAAATATACATACCTACACAGCTTTCCATGGTTTACCCCAGACGCTTCACATGCCTTGATTCAATCCACTGACAGCACGTCAACCCCGGTATACCACATCGCTCCAATTCACTCTATTCCTTGCCCTCCTTTCACCCTCCTGCATGTTCAGGCCCCGATCACACAAAATCTTTTTCACTCCATCTTTCCACCTCCAATTTGGTCTCCCTCTTCTCCTCGTTCCCTCCACCTCCGACACATATATCCTCTTGGTCAATCTTTCCTCACTCATTCTCTCCATGTGACCAAACCATTTCAAAACACCCTCTTCTGCTCTCTCAACCACGCTCTTTTTATTTCCACACATCTCTCTTACCCTTACGTTACTTACTCGATCAAACCACCTCACACCACACATTGTCCTCAAACATCTCATTTCCAGCACATCCATCCTCCTGCGCACAACTCTATCCATAGCCCACGCCTCGCAACCATACAAGATTGTTGGAACCACTATTCCTTCAAACATAGCCATTTTTGCTTTCCGAGATAATGTTCTCGACTTCCACACATTCTTCAAGGCTCCCAGGATTTTCGCCCCCTTCCCCCACCCTGTGATCCACTTCCGCTTCCATGGTTCCATCCGCTGCCAGATCCACTCCCAGATATCTAAAACACTTTACTTCCTCCAGTTTTTCTCCATTCAAACTTACCTCCCAATTGACTTGACCCTCAACCCTACTGTACCTAATAACCTTGCTCTTATTCACATTTACTCTTAACTTTCTTCTTTCACACACTTTACCAAACTCAGTCACCAGCTTCTGCAGTTTCTCACATGAATCACCCACCAGCGCTGTATCATCAGCGAACAACAACTGACTCACTTCCCAAGCTCTCTCATCCCCAACAGACTTCATACTTGCCCCTCTTTCCAAAACTCTTGCATTCACCTCCCTAACAACCCCATCCATAAAGAAATTAAACAACCATGGAGACATCACACACCCCTGCCGCAAACCTACATTCACTGAGAACCAATCACTTTCCTCTCTTCCTACACGTACACATGCCTTACATCCTCAATAAAAACTTTTCACTGCTTCTAACAACTTGCCTCCCACACCATATATTCTTAATACCTTCCACAGAGCATCTCTATCAACTCCATCATATGCCTTCTCCAGATCCATAAATGCTACATACAAATCCATTTGCTTTTCTAAGTATTTCTCACATACATTCTTCAAAGCAAACACCTGATCCACACATCCTCTACCACTTCTGAAACCACACTGCTCTTCCCCAATCTGATGCTCTGTACATGCCTTCACCCTCTCAATCAGTACCCTCCCATATAATTTACCAGGAATACTCAACAAACTTATACCTCTGTAATTTGAGCACTCACTCTTATCCCCTTTGCCTTTGTACAATGGCACTATGCACGCATTCTGCCAATCCTCAGGCACCTCACCATGAATCATACATACATTAAATAACCTTACCAACCAGTCAATAATACAGTCACCCCCTTTTTTAATAAATTCCACTGCAATACCATCCAAACCTGCTGCCTTGCCGGCTTTCATCTTCCGCAAAGCTTTTACTACCTCTTCTCTGTTTACCAAATCATTTTCCCTAACCCTCTCACTTTGCACACCACCTCGACCAAAACACCCTATATCTGCCACTCATCAAACATTCAACAAACCTTCAAAATACTCACTCCATCTCCTTCTCACATCACCACTACTTGTTATCACCTCCCCATTTGCACCCTTCACTGAAGTTCCCATTTGCTCCCTTGTCTTATGCACTTTATTTACCTCCTTCCAGAACATCTTTTTATTGTCCCTAAAATTTAATGATACTCTCTCACCCCAACTCTCATTTGCCCTCTTTTTCACCTCTTAGTATTATTTATTAGTATTATTTATTGTTGATAATTTTGTTATTGGTATATTTTACGCATGTGATCGCCATATCTCATGTTAGTGAGGTAGTGCCAGGAACAGATGAAGAAAGGCTGCATTCGCTCGCATTCATTCTCTTGATGTCATGTACATTGCACTAAATCCATAACTCTTTATCCACAGCCGGGCATCACAGACCTTTCCATAGTGTACCCCAGCTGCTTTACATGCCCAGATTCAGTCCAGTGATAGCACATCGACCTCTTTATACCACATTATTCCAATTCAATCCATCCCTTGCACTTTTTTCACCCTCCTGCATGTTTAGGCCCCATCATCTCTTTCATTTTATCCTTCCATCTCAATTTGTTCTGCACTCTCTCCTTGTTACCTTCCCTTCTGGCGACTCATATATTCTCTTTGTTAACCTCTCTTCGCCCTTTCTCTCCACATGTCCAAACCATATCAGCACACCCCTTCTCGGCTTTCTGAATGGTCAAGGAGGTGGAACTGCACTGTATATAAGATCCCACTGAAACCCCGTCGAAATTCAGACTCAGCCGCTGTTGAACACTTATGTGTTCAGATTAGCACAGAATTTTCTAAACTTAACATGTGTCATATATAGGTGCCCTAGTCAGCCATCTGATATTAACACTGTCATGTATGAGAGTTTACAACAAGCAATACAAAATAAAGACTTGATCATTCTGGGGATTTTAATCATCCAGGAATCAACAGGCAAACTATCTCAGGTGTAGAAAGTGAATCTGCCAGACTTATTACCTTTGTTGAAGACGATTTTCTGTGCTGAACCATTACTGAGCTGACAAGGGAAGCTATTACACCTGATTTAGCTCTTGCATCCCAGAAGTTCTTATTTGTTAATACCCATTTTGGAGAACATATAGGTACTTGTGGCCAAAACATTGCCATTATTATTGCCTCAACTTTAAAAGGATGGATTTTTATGGGTTGTGCAACACATTAAAAAGTCTCTCCTTGTTGGTTCATACCTAGAAGAATTATGGGCCAGTTTTAAGCTTCAGTCTATGCATGAACAAGACAAGCATGATAGGAACAATTAACGCAACAACAGGCCTAAATGGTACTTCCCAGATATTATTACAAGATTTGTATGGCACAGGAATAAACTTTTGAAGCCTAAGTAACCAGACAGTGACCCAAATATTGCTGAGAACTATAACACAGTAGTGACTTGAAAAGACTTATCAAACAAGCCAAGACAGAGTACGAAGTGAGTATTGCAAGAGTTAGTAATAGGGTTCCTAAAAGATTTTGTAGATATATAAATGATTAGGAACATGTAAGGAGTGGGGTAGGACCCTTAGTAAATGAGGATGGGAACCATGAAAAGCTGAAAGAACGTGGAATTTTACAACCTTGGAAGAAGAGAAAGGTATATAGTAATTTGTGCTTGGCAACAAATTGAAGGTATAAAGTGAGATGTATTTGATCTGATATCATCTCAACAAAAAAGATACAGAGTAATAAATATACAAGAGTACCATGGAAAATGCTGAAAATAGATTGGACAAAATGTATGGATACCTAGCCAGAAAGCTAGAATGATTATTCAATATGCTACTAAAAGTGCATGAAAATTCACAGAAAAGAAAATGAAAGCCTAACATGTAATTGGAATCAGTTCCAGACTAGATCATTATGTAATACATATGGCAGCGGAGGGGAACAGTTTTATATATCTTACAAGGCGTGGTGAGCACTAGAACTTCCATCTTGAGAAAATCTTGTTGTAGGTGCTTGTAGGTAGGTACACTCTCATTTATCATTACCTGCTTGATGGTGATGTTCAGGAGGGCAGTTACAAAAGATTTTGAAAATTCTTGAGAGAAGAACTACTCTTGATTTAGTTTAGGTCTTTATTATGATTAAAAAGATAATATAAATTTACAAGTACTGAAATATGTCATGCTTAAATATTATATGGATTGCAGGAGGGAGTTTACAAGTTGCATCAGGACACAGCATGATGTACCCTTCCACAACACAGAATCAGCCCCAGGGACCACAACCTAATGCTCAGGTAAAATATACTTTTTTGCTTTTCTTATTATTCTGGCAAATATTGTTTGGGATGGTCAGTCACGTTGATTTTTTGTTTAGCTTGTTTTTACATGAATGTTTGTGTGTTTTTGTTTGTGAGTGATTTACGCAGATGTTTAACACAGGGAGGGAGTCCATATTATGGGAAGTCATCTCTCTATATGACCATACAGTATTTGAATTTTTTGTATTGTCATCATTCACAGATTCATCATTAGTTTTACCCTTCACTCAGTCTTCAGTCTGTTTATTCCCATTAGTGTGTTTCCATTTCCATGGGATGTTTCAAGTGCATAAATGCATGCACATTTTGTTAAGAATTTTTTTTGTGGCAGTAGAGAGCCCCAACCACAGGCTCGCAAAAGGCAGAGATGCCCAATTCCCTGGAGGTAGACTACCTTCCATGTTGCTTATTCATCCACTGTTCTTATAATGTAAAAGTACTTCTCAAGATTTTTTTCAACTTGTTGTCTTCATTAGTTTATTGATATTTCCTTTAGTTGATCTTTCTTTGTTAATTGCAAAAAACTGATCACACTTTACACTGTCAGAGTGATTCAGAAACATGAAAGACGTGTTCATGTTTTATTCCTTCTCTCTTCCAGCATGGAAAGATCCATGATTACTTATTTTTTCCTTTTAATTTAGGTTCCTTTGCTCAGGTACAATCTCTATTGCATTCTGTTGGTCTTTTTCCATTACATTGTGATGTAAGTCTGTTAAGTGAAAGTGAACCAGATCCCAAGTGAATCAAGCTATCAGGTCATTATCTCCCAGAGAGTTAAATGAAGGAAGAAGGCCATTGCATCAGAGGGTTTGTGAAACCCAGGTGAGCCAGGGTAATGGCAACCCAAGTGGCCATAGTTGTAAAACAGTTATCAAGATATTATATCTGTTAGGGCAGAGTGGGAAGAAAGAGTTAACACAGTTTCAAATAGGTGTATTCACAGTTCATAAGAGATTACCTATGTACTTAATGTACTGTAAAGTATGTAAGTTCAATATGGGTGAGAAAAAATGTAATTCTCAGTCCACCTAAGATAATTCATATATTCATACAGACCATGCCTAACTTGAGCCACAAAACAAAATGTATGGCTACGAAGTTGGATGGGTGAATTGCATGGTGACTGGTATCACTGTTGGATATCTTAATGAGTATTGATATGTGCTAAATCAGTGTACACTGGCAATTTATATTACAAGCTTAAAGATAAGCTCAAAATTAATGTAGAATAAAGTAACAAAATTTATGGCATGACACATCACCTCATGCACCACAACTAGAATAGAATGTATAGTAAGCATTACTAATACGCAGGTCATAAAGCTGAGTGATTAGATTAGTTACTTTGTTCCTAAATTGGGGTAATGAAATGACATTTCACTGGAATTGTTAGGCTAAGAAAAATTACTGTTAAGACAGGGTAGTTAGATGACCATCAATGCACTGTATCAAGCAGTATGGAAGGTTACGTAGGAAACTCTAACAACTGAACCAAAAATTACCACTTCAGTTCACTGCTCAATGAATTATCAATTAATGTCAATCTAACTTAGCTAGAATAGGGAATTCTTACATGTGAGCCATCAGTTACTACTTTTACGTACTCAATTAGTAAAAAGTTATCTAATCTAGACAAACGGAAGTGATGTTAGTCTAACTCTTTGAATAGGGAACTCCTGGAGGTGTGTCTACAGGTTTTTACACCCAGAGTGCCACTGGCATTGCCGAGTGGTGCTACAAGAGTGTCAACTCTTTTGCCCTGCCCTGACTGTCTTAGTGTCATAAATTAGGTATGATTAACTATTTTGGCAGAAATGTAATTTTTTTGCAATGAAGAGTTTCCTCTTGTACACTGGTATAAACAAAATGTGATACTAATACCTATACATAAAGCCTGAGGAATATAATAGTATCTGCTTTTCCGCAGTTTCTTTGTGTATGGTTGTGCATCATCCAGTATGTGACTGATTTTCATCACTTGATGTGTTGACTTTTCTGCAAGAGGTCACGAGGTGTTTTATTACTCGTTATTACTGATACTGGAAGTACAGAGAGTTACTTTCCTAAAATTTTGTAATGGGTAAGGGATAACACAAAATAAGATGTATGACTTTGTGGGCCATCAGTGAAAAAAGTTTGAAAACTACTAATCTTTGGTTCTACTGCAGTTCCCTGTACTCATAGTTTTCCTGTAATTGGTGTGATATAGCACGGATATTGTCAGTGGAAGTAATTTGCCTGAAATGGTTTTGTGTAGCATGAGTCAAGTGGTTGAAAGACACAGTTTGGCCGGAAGTCTTCCACATACATATCTGTGTTGATGATTGTGTAAGTAGTGGCTGTCAATGCCACTTTGCATTGGATACAGCCAGATATACTTGGAGACCTGAGGTGGATGCTGAAGACAGGTTTTGGGCATTGCTGGTATCGGCTGGGAGCAAGTGTTCAAGATAGGCAATGCACCATGACAGACCGTTAGATATAGGGTAGCATAGAGGTTAGGCAATGCATCATGACAGACCGTTAGATATAGGGTAGCATAGAGGGTAGTAATCCATAGAGTCAAACAGCAAGTAAACAAATGCCTGTGTGGCAGTGGCTGAAGGCAGTGAGTGACATGCAGCCGCCACAAAAAATTCAAACTCTCCCAAATGAAGTGCACCTGTGATTTATACAAATATAGCAAGGCCATGGTTGTGCTGCTTCCAATCAGCAACCTGGGTTTTTGAATCAATGGCACACTGGCTGACAATTGGTTAAGGTACTGTGTACTAATTTGTATCAGATCAGACTTGTTCCAAAACATAATGGTGTAGATACACTACAAAATCCTTTTATCTCCAAGATTTAAGTATGATACTGGGCACCTATGATGTATGTGGACCACGTGTGATCTTGGTGATAGAAACATGTGAAAACCTCCCATATGATCGTTGATATTATTTAAAGTTTTAGGGAGAAATTTTTGTTGTATGACCAAGATGAGCATTATCTACGAGGTAAAATGATTAGTTTTAAGATATCATGATTAGTTTAAATTCAAGAACATCTGTTTGTATGCATGTCTGTAGGTATCTGATAAATTGTTGTATTTGGTCAGGAGGTAACTATTGTCTCTTTGTACCTGACATAGATCTATATGTTTCTTCAAGTAGAGAGACTGAACTGGTGACATGTGCTTGGATTTGAATCTGTTATATGCTGTAATTTTTTATGTGTTATTGTCCTTTAATTTGAAAGCAATTTTAATTCTAACCAATAGAGAATTTAATTCCTGCATTTTTCATTCTGGTTCGCCATTTCCTGTGCTAGTGAGGTAGTGCCAGGAACAGACAAAGAAAGACCACATTTCACTTTCATTCTCAAGCTGTCATGTGCACTGCCCCAAAACCAAAGCACCCTATTCACAACCAGGTCCCAATAACCTTTCCATGGTTTTATTAAGCCACTTCACATGCCTTGGTTAAGTCTGTTGTCAGCACTTCGCCTCCATGAATACCACATTATTTCATTTCAATCTGCTGTGCATATGTTTTTCACTCATCAACCTCTCTTTACATATTCTCTACATAAACCAAAGTGCTTCAGCACAGCTTCCACTCTCTCTGACACACTCCTCTTATTACCAATTACCATACCTTTTTCTTACCTTTTTATTACTTTCTCAGTCAAACCACCTCACACCACATATTGTCCTCATACATTTCATGTCCAGCACTTCCACCCTTCTCTGCACACAATATGCTTTGGATCCAAACAGTATCATTGAAACTATTATACCTTCAAACATGGTCATTTTAACCCTTTCACTTAATGACCTCTCTTTCTACATATTCCTCAGTGCTTCCAGAACCTTCACCCCATAACCTGCATTAATGACTCACTTCTGCTTCCATTTGCTGCCACTTCCATTCCCAAAGATATGAAACTCTTCACCTCTTCCTAATTTTCTCCATTTATACGCACACCCATCTAACCTCCCCCTCTGCCCCACAAAAATATTTGAAAAATACAGTTTACAGTATCAATGGCTGTTCTGAATGGAAGTTGATCACAAGATGGGTAAGAATTTCAACTCTTTCTGCAGTTTCCTCCTTAACATTACTTCATTTGTAGATAAGCATTAGTTTATGCATTGAATAAGAACCTACTGAAGAGATGAATTTTTATCATATTTTTTCATACATACCAGCTGTTTCCTGCATTCGCAAAGTAGTACCAGAACAGACAAAGATATGGCCACATTCGCTTACATCCATTCTTTAGCTATCTTGTACACTGCACTGAAACCAGAGCCCCTAGCCAAAACCAGGTCAATGAAAAATATAATTTGCCTCATCATTTACCAGTTATACTGTGAATGTTTTGAATTGATGGCAGTTGAGAGCTAAGAATGAGTTCTGTACATATTTATTAATTCAGTCATTCGTTAAGAACCTCCTGAAGAGAGATGTGAAGAAAAGCTGGATGAAGAATATGATTTACCATATAATTCTTCTGAGTGTGAGTTGAATGTTTTTAGCTGGGGGCAGTGTTAGTCTTCTTGGGATCCCAAGCCTGTATATCTATGCAGCACTTCCATTTCTACATCCATTTTCACCATTATTTTTCTTGATTTATGAATTATCATCAGTTATTGAGCTGGGTAAGAACCTACAAAAGAGAACTGTTTTGAAAAAATAAATGAAAAATACAGTTTACCATATCATTCACCAATTAATATTTGAATGGTTTGAAGGGAAGATCTTAGAATACATAAGAATTCCATCTCTGTCAGTCTTTTTCCTGTGAATGTTTCCTGATATGGAAATGATTATTATTTCATGCATTAGGTAATAACCATCTAAAGGGAATTCTGAAAGTTATGATTAACATACACCAACTTTATGTTTTGAGCTGAAAGTTTTGACTGAATTTATCGAGCATTGGTTACAGGTCAAGTATTGGTGGCCACAGCACTAGGTGAAGGTAGCCATGATAGTTTTGAATGCTCAGATCTTTCATTAAGTAGATTTTTGGTTGCCAAATGCTTTATCTGTATAAGAGTACAGGTACACCACTGATTTTCTGGCACTCTTGGTTCCAAAGCCTTGCCGGATTAACCATTTTACCAGAGCAACCATGGTAACATAATAGTAATTCATCAACACACCTCTAACCCACTAATTATACATATCCCATGTTTCTAAAGTATACAATAGACTGCTAGAAAGTTGAATTTAACAAATATTGAATGTTTATTTTTTTTTATTCTGCTTTTTCGGTCTCCCACGTTAGCGAGGTAGCGCAAGGAAACAGACAAAAGAATGGCCCTACCTGCCCACATACACATGTATATATATACACGTCCACACACGCAAATATACATACCTATACATCTCAATGGACACATATATATACACACACACAGACATATACATATATACACATGCACACAATTCATACTGTCTGCCTTTATTTGTTCCCATCGCCACCTCGCCACACATGGAATAACAACCCCCTCCCCCCTCATGTGTGCGAGGTAGCGCTAGGAAAAGACACCAAAGGCCCCATTCGTTCACACTCAGTCTCTAGCTGTCATGTAATAATGCACCGAAACCACAGCTCCCTTTCCACATCCAGGCCCCACAGAACTTTCCATGGTTTACCCCAGATGCTTCACATGCCCTGGTTCAATCCATTGACAGCACGTCAACCCCGGTATACCACATCGTTCCAATTCACTCTATTCCTTGCATGCCTTTCACCCTCCTGCATGTTCAGGCCCCGATCACTCAAAATCTTTTTCACTCCATCTTTCCACATCCAATTTGGTCTCCCACTTCTCCTCGTTCCCTCCACCTCTGACACATATATCCTCTTGGTCAGTCTTTCCTCACACATTCTCTCCATATGTTCAAACCATTTCAACACACCCTCTTCTGCTCTCTTAACCACACCCTTTTTATTTCATATCCTTTCACTACTTAATCGATCAAACCACATCACACCACATTTCATTTCCTACACATCCACCCTCCTCCGTACAACCCCATCTATAGCCTATGCCTCATAACCATATAACATTGTTAGAACTACTATTCCTTCAAACACCCATTTTTGCTCTCAGAGATAATGTTCTTTCCTTCCACACATTCTTTATCACTCCCAGAACCTTTGCCCCCTCCCCCACCCAGTGACTCACTTTCGCTTCCATTATTCCATTATGTGCTAAGTCTACTCCCAGATATCTAAAACACTTCGCTTCCTCCAATTTTTCTCCATTCAAACATACTTCCCAATTAACCTGTTCCTCAACCCTACTGAACCTAATAACCTTGCTCTTACTCACATTTAATCTCAACTCTCTCCTTTCGCACACTTTTCCAACTCAGTCACCAACTACTGAAGTTTCTCTCTCAAATCAACCTCTGAGGCTGTATCATCGGCTAACAACAACTGTCTCTCTTCCAAGGCCCTCTCATCCCCAACAGACTGCATACTTGCCTCTCTCTCCCAAAATCTTGAATTTACCTCCCTAGCCACCCCATCCAAAAACAAAGTAAACAACCATGGAGACATCACACACCCCTGCCGCAAACCGACATTCACTGGGAACCAATCACTTTCCTTTCTTCCTACTGATCTGTACATGCCTTTGCCCTCTCAGTCAGTACCCTCCCATATAATTTCCCAGGAATACCTAGCATACTTATGCCTCAAGTTTGAACACTTTCCTTTATCCCCTTTGCCTTTGTACAATGGCGCTATGCATGCATTCCCCAATCCTCAGGCACTTCACCATGATCCATACATACATTGAATATCCTTGCCAACCAATCAACAACACAGTCACCCCCCTTTTTTTAATATATTTTACTGTAATACCATGCAAACCTGCTGCCTTCCCAGATTTCATCTTCTGCAGAGCTTTCACTACCTCTTCTCTCTTAACCAAACCATTCTCCCTGACCCTCTCACTTCGCACACCACCCAGACTAAAACACCCAATATCTGCCTCTCTGTCATCAAACACATTCACCAAACCTTCAAAATATTCACATCTCTGTCTCACTTCATCACTACCTGTTATTACTTGCCCCCTTCACCAATGTTCCCATTTGTTCTCTTGTCTTACACATGTTGTTAATCTCCTTCCTAAACATCTTTTTATTCTCTTAAAGTTTAATGATACTCTCTCACCCCAACTCTCATTTGCCCTCTCCTTTAACCCTTGCACCCTTCTCTTGACCCCCTGCTGCTTTCTCTTTTACATCTCCCAGTCATTTGCCCTCCTTCCTTGCAATTATCGTCCAAGCACCTCTTTTCTCTTTCACTAACAACTTTTCTTCTTCATCCCACCACTCAATACCCTTTTTAGTCTGCCCACCTCCTACCTTTCTCATGCCACGTGCATCTTTTGTGCAAGCCATCACTGCTTCCCTAAATACATCCCATTCCTCACTCATTCCCCTCTCGTAATTTGCTTTCACCTTTTGCCGTTCTACACCCAGTCTAACCTGGTATTTCCTCACACAAGTCTCCTTTCCAAGCTCTCTCACTCTCATCACTCTCTGCTCTCCAACATTCTCTCTTCTTTTTTGAAAACCTTTACAAATCTTCACCTTCGCTTCCACAAGATAGTGTGTTGGGGGACTGGCTTATACTACCCAGCAGAAAAACAATTTTGAGAGTGTGTACACCTCAGCTACATTGAAAGGGTAAAGGACTGTAATGATCCCAAAATAATGCGTTTGTAGAGCATTTTGATTTGAGAGAGTATAAAAGCTAATACAACTGACAAAGAAAAACAATTGATATGTAGAGTCCATTATTTCATGGCATACAGCAGTGGCACATCCAGTCATTTCCACTGGTTCCTTAACACTTAATGAGATTAGGTTTGAAATTTTTTAAAGATTTTATTAAGATGTCTGTCTGTATGTTGTCACAGTAATGCCTGGATTTTTTTATGTTAGTTTTATGAGTGACATCTGTAATTCTCAAACCTCACACTCTGAATGATAGTACAGGTTGAGCATCCCTAATCCAAAATCTGAAATGCCCCCAAATTCAAAAGTTTTAGAGCGGCAACTTGACATTACAAGTGGAAAATTCCACACCTGACCTTACTTGCCCATGCTGGGCTCTGACGTTCTGTTGGCACCAGTTTGTTACAGACCATTGTCACCGTGAGACCTACATGCATTACTTACTGTGTTTTTTGCTTATTCTCTGCTCTATGTGAATAAATGTAAGAAAATGATTGCGTATCAGTCGCATATGAATTCAATCAGGAATTAAGGTGATGTCAAACAACCACAGATTGTCCACATGGGCAGCTGACATTGTGATGCTTAGTGTTCTGATGGTTCACTGTTACACAAACCTTATTTCATGCTCAAAATTATTAGAAATATTGTATACTTTGCCTTCAGGCTATCTGTAAAAGTTGTATATGAAACATAAATGGATTTTTTGTTTAGACCTGCTCCCCATCCCAAGGATATCTCATTATCTGTTATCCATCATGCCACATGTGGAAAAAAGGATGGTATGGAAACAAATGGGTTAGATCTGAGACATAACTCAATGTTTTGACCATTCAGTAGTCTTCCTCTGGAGATACTGACTCCAGCATTCAGTAGGACTATGTTCCCAGCAAGTGCTGCTTTCTGATTGGATCACTTGTCCTGCTGCCTCCACCTGTTCACAGCAATCTCTACAGCCTGAAGTGACCAGCAGATGAACCCAGACCTTGTGTTAACATTCTTAATCCCTTCCTCTAGGTAAGCTCTCATACTATAAACTGGCGACACCAGGGCAACTACAGGCAAGTGACATGCTGTTTAGTGGTAGCGTGAAAGCTAACCTAGAGGAAGTGATTAAGAACAATCTTAACACAAGGTCAGGGTTCATCTGCTGGTCGTGTCAGGTTGTAGAGATTGCTGTGAATATATGGAAGTAACAAGACAAGCAATCCAACCAGAGAGCAACATGCCAAGGTGTCCGACTGGGTGACCATCACTTGCTGGGGAACACAGTCCCACCAATTACTGGAATCAGTATCTTCTGAGGAAGACCATTGTTTCCATACCATCCTGTTTTCCACATTTGTCATGATGGATAATAGATAATTAGATATTTTGGGGATGGGACACAAGTCTAAATACAAAATCCATTTATGTTTCATATACAACTTATACACATAGCCTGAATGTAATGTATGAAATATCTTTTACAATTTTGCACATGAAACAAAGTTTGTGTAACATTGAAAGTGTCACAATGTCAGTTGCCCATATGGACAATCTGTGGTTGTTTGGCATCATCTTCATTCCTGACTCTGAAATTTGTGTGCTACTGGTGCTTTTGGTGGAACCAATCCCATGGGGAACAACTCATGTGTTTGGAATTTAAATGAATGTTTTTGGAAAAACTTTTTATATATATCAACTAACGCTTTTGTTTATATGCATCACTATGAGCATTTACAATTTTGTATCATCCAATAATGAAAGGCAACTAGCCCTCTTTTATTCTTTGACTGTTTAAGCGACAGTGATAGGTATGACTATCACAGGTACAGTGAAGTTAATTTGTCATCTTTGAGGATTGCCTTGAATTAAGGAAATTCCTGAGTTAAGTGTTGCATCTTTAGAGGACCAAAGGACTTGAGGAGTATAACTTAGATACCACCGTAATATCAGATTTATTGGCACATCTGTTTGTGATTTTGGTTCATCAAAATCCTTATTATACAGTGAGTAGAAAAAGATATTTGAAATGTACGTGGATTCCCCTCACCAGTTGTATAGCATTATATGTGTGGAGGTAAGTGGTAAGCCTTTGCTATATCCTTCAGGTGCTCAGGTTAACTTATTAATTTCACTCTTAACATGCCTCATACTGTCCAAATTACGTTCTAATTAAACAATCTGATCAAATATGAATATCACAAAATTTGTAGCATTCATGGAAAGTGTGAAATGGGTATTCGTACTCTCTTGTTTAGTGTTCTTTTATTATATTATCAAAATCACTGTATTGTCAATGCAGTATTGAATAAAGGACTTCAGATTTTACTGCTGTTGAATAAATCAGTGTAGGTAAATATTTTATTTAGATATTATTAAATTTACAGGTTATAAGCTCCATGATAACTCTCATATTGTATCCCTGTTACCTTTATTGATAAAATCTGAGTTTTGCTAATGATAGGAAAATGAAGGATGTACTCTGCTGAAATTTACATCAAATATCATGTGCACTTACTCACTAGGAAAATGAAGGATGTACTCTGCTGAAATTTACATTAAATATCATGTGCACTTACTCACTGTTTCCTGACAGAGTCCAAAAGGCTTATCAGCATTAGATGTGTATATTGTCTTTGGCTTTGCTCATTTTACTTTTACCCTTTAGTAAAGCATCCCTGGTGTGAGCTTTAGATATGTAGATGAATGTAATCTACCATAGCTTGATATTTTTAAGTAATATGCTTCAGATTTTCGATTCCCTTTATGCCTGTCCATATACAGCATTACATCTTAGATATCAGCTTTTTATCTATACACAGACTGAATGGTAAGATAGTTGGATGGTATAAAAGTACCAGATGCAAGCAAAACACCATTGAATTTTGGAAAAGAAACATAAAAGATGTAGGAGTGAATGTCGTAGATGACTTGATCTTCACAGACTCAGACAAAACTCATTGCCTTTTTAGAGACAAGATTGTGAGGTAGTTTGTGAACCCTCAAGGTGACAGAGGTGAGATCATTTATATTACACTTCAAAAGAATATAAATCCTCATGGGGGAATACTACATTAACATTCCCTTTTAAGGTGGATGAAATTTGGGCAAGAAAATATTTATAAAATACTCAAGAGCTTGTTTAACATTAAAACTACAGGAATCAAATGAAATACATCAGACGCTGTTCTCAAGAATGCTGGTGGAAGCTATATATATATATATTGTTATTTATATGTGGAAAATTGTAAAGGGCATGTGTTTCAATCAGTCCAAAATCTTCTTACCCCTTGGGTATGACGTTTTTGCGTGGAGGAAAAGGCAGATTAGTGCTAGTGGGATAGGGAAGTGATTTATGGTGTTTTTTACCAACTTTGCACTGTGGAAATTGGCAGTCAATAAAACATCTCAAAAAATAATTCTTTTGAAGACCAAAAAATGATTCTTTTAAAGCACTGCACATCATTGTGGATATGTTTACATCAGTTGAAATATATATCATGAAATATATATCATAGGGTGGGGAAGGGGCGAAAATTCTGGGAGCGTTGAAGAATGTTTGGAAGTCAAAAGCATTATCTCGGAAAGCAAAAATGGGTATGTTTGAAGGAATAGTGGTTCCAACAATGTTTATGGTTGCGAGGTGTGGGCTATGGATAGAGTTGTGCGGAGGAGGGTGGATGTGCTGGAAATGAGATGTTTGAGGACAATATGTGGTGTGAGGTGGTTTGATCGAGTAAGTAATAATAGGGTAAGAGAGATGTGTGTTAATAAAAAGAGTGTGGTTGAGAGAGCAGAAGAGGGCGTTTTGAAATGGTTTAGGTCACATGTAGAGAATGAATGAGGAAAGATTGACCAAGAGGATATATGTGTCAGAGGTGGAAGGAACGAGAAGTGGGAGACCAAATTGGAGGTGGAAAGATGGAGTGAAAAGGATTTTGAGTGATCGGGGCCTGAACATGCAGGAAGGTCAAAGGCATGCAAGGAATAGAGTGAATTGGAACGATGTGGTATACCGGGGTCGACGTGCTGTCAATGGATTGAAGCAGGGCATGTGAAGCGTCTGGGGTAAACCATGGAAAGTTCTGTGGGGCCTGGATGTGGAAAGGGAGCTGTGGTTTCGGTGCATTATTACATGACAGCTAGAGACTGAGTGGGAACGAATGTGGCCTTTGTTGTCTTTTCCTAGCGCTACCTCACACACATGAAGGGGGAGGGGGTTGTTATTTCATGTGTGGCGGGGTGGCGATGGGAATAAATAAAGGCAGATAGTATGAATTATGCACAAGTGTATATATGTATATGTCTGTGTGTATATATATGTGTACATTGAGATGTATAGGTATGTATATTTGCGTGTGTGGACGTGTATGTATATACATGTGTATGGGGGTGGGTTGGGCCCATTCTTTGGTCTGTTTCCTTGCGCTACCTCGCTAACACGGGAGACAGCAACAAAGCAAGATAATAATGATCATGATAATAATAACATGTTAAGTGGTTCATAATTAAAATGAATTTATGTGATAGTGAAAAACTACATTACCATTGTGGGATGACACTTTTCAGCCTCAAAGTGATGTGTTTACAGTCATTACATCAGCTGCAGAGTGCCTTTTATTGTGTTCATAGCATGTTAAGTCTTTTACATTAATAATGAGTAGAATTATGTTTTATGTGCTCATCATAGCAAATCTAGCTCTTCTTTTTGGTCTTCATGAGAAATTGATTAATTGAATGGTGTTTAATAGAAATTGATGTACAAAACCTTTATATTTTGTAAAGTTGCATTGGTTTCCATTGTGCTAGGTTGGCACAAACTTCTTTTAAGAGTTTGCTGTACACCATTTGGTGTGCCATTGGCTTTCATTTGACCTCTAAGACATCTGTGTTATTGTAGGGAGCTTTAGAATTGCTAACAAAAAATTTAAAATACGACTTGTCTTTTACTGTAACAAATAAAGTGTTGAAAAGAGGGAAAAAATAGATACCTACCTTGTAATAAAAAACATACAAATCCAGGGAAAAGATAGATTTAAAGCTGTGTAACAGTGTCTTTCACAACTAATTGACCATAATGATATTCATAGAGCTGTTCAGGAAAAGAGAGAGCTGATATTATACATTTTTTTTTTTTTTTTTTTTTTTTTGCTTTGTCGCTGTCTCCCGCGTTTGCGAGGTAGCGCAAGGAAACAGACGAAAGAAATGGCCCAACCCACCCCCATACACATGTATATACATACGTCCACACACGCAAATATACATACCTACACAGTTTTCCATGGTTTACCCCAGACGCTTCACATGCCCTGATTCAATCCACTGACAGCACGTCAACCCCGGTATACCACATCGCTCCAATTCACTCTATTCCTTGCCCTCCTTTCACCCTCCTGCATGTTCAGGCCCCGATCACACAAAATCTTTTTCACTCCATCTTTCCACCTCCAATTTGGTCTCCCTCTTCTCCTCGTTCCCTCCACCTCCGACACATTTATCCTCTTGGTCAATCTTTCCTCACTCATTCTCTTCATGTGCCCAAACCATTTCAAAACACCCTCTTCTGCTCTCTCAACCACGCTCTTTTTATTTCCACACATCTCTCTTACCCTTACGTTACTTACTCGATCAAACCACCTCACACCACACATTGTCCTCAAACATCTCATTTCCAGCACATCCATCCTCCTGCGCACCACTCTATCCATAGCCCACGCCTCGCAACCATACAACATTGTTGGAACCACTATTCCTTCAAACATACTCATTTTTGCTTTCCGAGATAATGTTCTCGACTTCCACACATTCTTCAAGGCTCCCAGAATTTTCGCCCCCTCCCCCATCGTATGATCCACTTCCGCTTCCATGGTTCCATCCGCTGCCAGATCCACTCCCAGATATCTAAAACACTTTACTTCCACCAGTTTTTCTCCATTCAAACTCACCTCCCAATTGACTTGACCCTCAACCCTACTGTACCTAATAACCTTGCTCTTATTCACATTTACTCTTAACTTTCTTCTTTCACACACTTTACCAAACTCAGTCACCAGCTTCTGCAGTTTCTCACATGAATCAGCCACCAGCGCTGTATCATCAGCGAACAACAACTGACTCACTTCCCAAGCTCTCTCATCCCCAACAGACTTCATACTTGCCCCTCTTTCCAAAACTCTTGCATTCACCTCCCTAACAACCCCATCCATAAACAAATTAAACAACCATGGAGACATCACACACCCCTGCCGCAAACCTACATTCACTGAGAACCAATCACTTTCCTCTCTTCCTACACGTACACATGCCTTACATCCTCGATAAAAACTTTTCACTGCTTCTAACAACTTGCCTCCCACACCATATATTCTTAATACCTTCCACAGAGCATCTCTATCAACTCTATCATATGCCTTCTCCAGATCCATAAATGCTACATACAAATCCATTTGCTTTTCTAAGTATTTCTCACATACATTCTTCAAAGCAAACACCTGATCCACACATCCTCTACCACTTATGAAACCACACTGCTCTTCCCCAATCTGATGCTCTGTACATGCCTTCACCCTCTCAATCAATACCCTCCCATATAATTTACCAGGAATACTCAACAAACTTATACCTCTGTAATTTGAGCACTCACTCTTATCCCCTTTGCCTTTGTACAATGGCACTATGCACGCATTCCGCCAATCCTCAGGCACCTCACCATGAGTCATACATACATTAAATAACCTTACCAACCAGTCAACAATACAGTCACCCCCTTTTTTAATAAATTCCACTGCAATACCATCCAAACCTGCTGCCTTGCCGGCTTTCATCTTCCGCAAAGCTTTTACTACCTCTTCTCTGTTTACCAAATCATTTTCCCTAACCCTCTCACTTTGCACACCACCTCGACCAAAACACCCTATATCTGCCACTCTATCATCAAACACATTCAACAAACCTTCAAAATACTCACTCCATCTCCTTCTCACATCACCACTACTTGTTATCACCTCCCCATTCGCGCCCTTCACTGAAGTTCCCATTTGCTCCCTTGTCTTACGCACTTTATTTACCTCCTTCCAGAACATCTTTTTATTCTCCCTAAAATTTAATGATACTCTCTCACCCCAACTCTCATTTGCCCTTTTTTTCACCTCTTGCACCTTTCTCTTGACCTCCTGTCTCTTTCTTTTATACATCTCCCACTCAATTGCATTTTTTCCCTGCAAAAATCGTCCAGATGCCTCTCTCTTCTCTTTCACTAATACTCTTACTTCTTCATCCCACCACTCACTACCCTTTCTAATCAACCCATCTCCCACTCTTCTCATGCCACAAGCATCTTTTGTGCAATCCATCAATGCTTCCCTAAATACATCCCATTCCTCCCCCACTCCCCTTACTTCCATATGCACCTGGGCATGAGAAGAAAGATCATGAGAGGCAAGTGTTTTGGGAGCAGCTGAATGAGTGTGTTAGTGGTTTTGATGCACGAGACCGGGTTATAGTGATGGGTGATTTGAATGCAAAGGTGAGTAATGTGGCAGTTGAGGGAATAATTGGTATACATGGGGTGTTCAGTGTTGTAAATTGAAATGGTGAAGAGCTTGTAGATTTGTGTGCTGAAAAAGGACTGATGATTGGGAATACCTGGTTTAAAAAGCGAGATATACATAAGTATACTTATGTAAGTAGGAGAGATGGCCAGAGAGCGTTATTGGATTACGTGTTAATTGACAGGCGCGCGAAAGAGAGACTTTTGGATGTTAATGTGCTGAGAGGTGCAACTGGAGGGATGTCTGATCATTATCTTGTGGAGGCTAAGGTGAAGATTTGTATGGGTTTTCAAAAAAGAAGAGTGAATGTTGGGGTGAAGAGGGTGGTGAGAGTAAGTGAGCTTGGGAAGGAGACTTGTGTGAGGAAGTACCAGGAGAGACTGAGTACAGATATTATACATGTACTGTGTAATATTCTTGAGACTATGGTTTGATGTCACGTGACATTTACACATGAGGAATAAACTGACACTCCTTGTCAGAAATATTATGTTTGCTTAAAAAACTGGATATTTTGTTCAGGTCTCAAATGGATATGTCTTCAGAGCAATTACACAAGCTGTACAGAGTTCTTTTTGTCCTTGTATAAAGTAATGCTCACACAGCTAGGAGGGTACTTCTGCCTTCCATCTTGACAGAGAACATTCAGAAACAGTTTGCCTTATCTTCTCCCTCTCTGTCTCACTTCTCAGCTTGCACTCTTCTCTCTTCACTGCAATGTTGCTCCTTTCTCTCTCTTTTACAGATATTGTTTTGGCTTCTGCTCTCGAGAGTTGGCAGCTTGTGTGCCTCCTCCTCTGTCTAGGTTACGCAGCACCTACAGGCCACTACGTCCCACAGATATTGTGTGAGTGTTGGCAACTCGAGGCTTGACTTGTTCGATGTTTGTTTCTTTCTTTCCACAGCTAGGCTGTGGAGTTCTTTACTGTCATTTGTTTTTCCAGATTCCTAGAATCTCTCTTCTCTGACAAGGCAGATTTTCCCATTTACTTTAAGAACAGCTGATGTTGTTTTTGTTCCCATCATGCTTTAGCTTGATGCAGGCACTGATGTGCCTTAACAGCAAAGATACAGACAAGTCGACTGCAGAGACAGATAGATGCATGCAAGACTACATTAGTGTGGCAGCATTAAACAGTTTAAAGGGCAAGATTTTGAAGAATTGGACTGAAAGAGCCCAAAGTAGGGATGATCAAAACAACATTTTTAATAAAAACAGGAATGCCTTAGAAGTGGAGAGACTGTTTGAGATAGTTCATAAGCAAGGACTAAAGATATATACATTAGATGATGAAATGAGAAAACAAGGGAAACTTGATTGAGACCTTTGTGATGACTATGTAAAGTTTGAATGGGAATAGGTAAAGGAGTGAAAGCTGAAGGATGAGAGAATATACAATATTATATACAGAGGAAGGTTCAAATAGGACAAGGTTAAGTTACTGGGCATCAGGCCAACCAAAGGAAAATATCTATGTTGATAAGTTAAAACTGATAAGTGAAGAGTGAGAGTTATAAACTATCAAGAAAATGTTGTTAGTGAGATGTATAAAAAGAAATGATGGCAAGATGAAATAAATGCACACCTTTGATAATGAGGACTCTTAAGAAATATTTTGAAATAGAAGCATAATCTCTGAAATGGATAAAAACTGGCTCCAGGACATATCTGCAACATAGTTGGATTAGTTACTGTAGAAGTGGTCGAATAGTATCCTGTCCTGGAACTGTTTGATAAGGACCAATTTATCCTTGGAAGGGGTCAGGGAGACTTAGGTGAATACCTCTTTCTTAGATGTTGTCGACAGATCACAGATTATTTTGCACATCCTTTTCTGGTTAACCCACTTTTATGGTAGACAATAAGGATAACTTGATGGGGTAGGTATATGGAAGTTAGGAAGGATGAAAGTTGTGTAGATGTTTGTTTGTTGAGATAGGAAATTCTAGTGTCATGAGGATATGAATAGTGTAGAGGATTTGATGATGGTACTGATGTGTTCCATCCGGTTTGTCATTCAAAGCGATACTGAGAAGCATGGCGAACAGAATATCTTGAAGGGGGTCGGGGCATGGTGAGACAGAAGTAGGTGGAACAAGATTTGGTTTACAATGACATTGTTTGCTGTGGCCCAGTCCTGGTGATCTATAGGATCATATAGTTGGAAAAGCTGTTGTACTGCCATCAGTGCTAGAGTTGTGGTAGTGCTTTCATCAAGCAAGTGGATCCATCAAAGAAAGACAAGTGTTTCATCTTGGGAATGGAAGATGGAGATGGCCTGTTGCAAGCTTAGAGCTTGACAGCACTCTCAGAAGAAGCCTGCAAACCATGGAATTAGACTTCTCCGCAGCTTTTGTTAATGATTATTGTATGTTTGACTTGGTCAAAAACTTTGATGAAGTTAGAGGTTTATGCCTCGTTCTAGTTTGTCGTAGATAATGTCAAGGAAGCTGATGAGACAGTGGGTTCTAGAGTAGGCCATTATATTGCCATACTTCTGAGGATCTGTAGAACTTGTAGTGTCTGTGTAAGCCCAATTCAGCTCATAATGTTGAAGAGAAAGTTAGAGACATAAAGTTTGTTACTTCAGCGCTGTAGGATCTAGCTGAAAAGTGGGTGTCACCAATATTAAAAAGATTGTAAGGTAGGAGGTTGATAGATGCAAGTCTGTAATTGTTTTTGGTGTTGAAGATGATACTCCAGATGAAGAGAAAGGAGAAAAGAAGAAATGCTTATTGAATTCTACTAGAAGTTACAGAATTACCAAACTTGGAGTCAACTAGCAAGAGGGGACAAAGACAGGAATTAGACAAGCAAAGAGTTCAATGAGAAGGCAAAAAACTCGAGACAGCAAGTGAGGCAAGAGGACAGTACAGTGTGAGACAGCAAGTGAGGCAAGAGTACATAACATCACTGTAGAGAAGGCAGGAGTGTTTGGATATTGTAACATTGGACTTAAAGTAATGTATACATATAGAGATGGGTTAGTTTTAATTGGAAAGAGAATTCAAGGATCATAAAAGGAAAAGTGCACCAGATGTTGTGGGAATAAAGCTTACCAAAAGGATAATATGTCACCCATTTCGCCCAGGGGGGTATATGATAGTGAGAAGAGAAAGAGAAGCCAAAGGAGAGGTAAGATTTGATAGAATATATCTATAGGTTTCAAGAAATAGTGAGGATGGCCCATTCAGACAGTGCACAATGGGAAGAGCAAATGATGGGAAGAGGTGCCTATTGGTGTTGTTATTATATAAGAACTCCAGTGATCAAGAACAAATATGCAGTGATAACAGTGAAGTGATGATCATAATGGCACATGAAACAGTAAGACATTCACTGCATAGAGATGGTATAGTACTGGTGATGGGGGATTTCAGTTATAAAGAAACAGACTGGGGAATTTGGATTCTTATGGTGATGGAAAGTCATGGAGACACATGTTTTTAAGGTTTTTTTTTTTTTTTTTTTTTCTTTGTCGCTGTCTCCTGCGTTTGCGAGGTAGCGCAAGGAAACAGACGAAAGAAATGGCCCAACCCACCCCCATACACATGTATATACATACGTCCACACACGCAAATATACATACCTACACAGCTTTCCATGGTTTACCTCAGACGCTTCACATGCCACGATTCAATCCACTGACAGCATGTCAACCCCGGTATACCACATCGCTCCAATTCACTCTATTCCTTGCCCTCCTTTCACCCTCCTGCATGTTCAGGCCCCGATCACACAAAATCTTTTTCACTCCATCTTTCCACCTCCAATTTGGTCTCCCTCTTCTCCTCGTTCCCTCCACCTCCGACACATATATCCTCTTGGTCAATCTTTCCTCACTCATTCTCTCCATGTGCCCAAACCATTTCAAAACACCCTCTTCTGCTCTCTCAACCATGCTCTTTTTATTTCCACACATCTCTTACCCTTACGTTACTTACTCGATCAAACCACCTCACACCACACATTGTCCTCAAACATCTCATTTCCAGCACATCCATCCTCCTGCGCACAACTCTATCCATAGCCCACGCCTCGCAACCATACAACATTGTTGGAACCACTATTCCTTCAAACATACCCATTTTTGCTTTCCGAGATAATGTTCTCGACTTCCACACATTCTTCAAGGCTCCCAGAATTTTTGCCCCCTCCCCCACCCTATGATCCACTTCCGCTTCCATGGTTCCATCCGCTGCCAGATCCACTCCCAGATATCTAAAACTTTTCACTTCCTCCAGTTTTTCTCCATTCAAACTCACCTCCCAATTGACTTGACCCTCAACCCTACTGTACCTAATAACCTTGCTCTTATTCACATTTACTCTTAACTTTCTTCTTTCACACACTTTACCAAACTCAGTCACCAGCTTCTACAGTTTCTCACATGAATCAGCCACCAGCGCTGTATCATCAGCGAACAACAACTGACTCACTTCCCAAGCTCTCTCATCCCCAACAGACTTCATACTTGCCCCTCTTTCTGTACCAACATGTCTTTGAGCACACAAGGATAAGAAGGACAGATACGCTATCATGGTAAGGTCTAATCTTCATACATACTAATATGGATTTTGGGAATATTTTGTATGATACACCAGTTGGAAAAAGTGATAATGTAATGCTCAAGTTTAATCATGTGCTAGATGAGAATGTTAAAGGAGCAGAAGTGAGACAAAACCTAAAGAGGAGATATAATTGTAGAGACCACAAACCTCAATAATTTCTTTGATAACTGAGTCTTTGGTAACTGAGATTGGGAAATGGATTTAAGTAGCCTAGAACTCAGGCTTTGTGATGAGAGGTTCTCTAGAATATACACTGAAGGAGAAGGGATATGGCTACCCATAACCCCCAATACAGAGGAAAATACTATTTAATAAAAATGTCAAAAAGCAATAGAGCTTTGAAATGTTATAAGAGAGCAAGGAATGAATGTATCAGGATAAGAAAAGAGAAGTAAAAAACATGGAAAAGGAACTTGTGGACAAGGCTGGAGAAATTCCCAAACTTTTCCAGAAATTCATCAGGAGTTAGTGTTCAGTTAAAGAGCAGATTATCTGGTATAGAGATTCTTAGAGTAGGATTGTTGAGGATGACGCAAGGATATGTGACGAACTAAATAACAATTTCAGTTGTTTTCACATTGGAAGACGTTATAGCCCCAACACTAGTGAGATGGAATGGGTAGGAGGTTTAAGTAAACGTTAAGAAAACTAGAGACGAACAGAATCTGTAAAGGTCTTGACCCATATAAGGCTTATTGTCCAGAGAAAAATATATCATATGTAAAGATGATGTGGACAGACATGCTAGATAAACCTTGTAAGATACTGTTCATGAAATTACTGTAAAGGGGCAGAGTGCTAAAGGAATTTGAAAAGGCAAATGTCATACCTATCTATAGGAAAGGAGACTGGTAAGAGACACTGAACTGCATCCTAGTCTTATGTATGAGTATTGTCTGTAAGATTTTAGAAAAGATTATTAGAGAGCAAATTGATTAGTTTCTACAGAGATGAAATCTCATAAGTGAGAAACAGCACAATTTTAGAAAGAGGAGGTCATGTGTAACAAAACTTGTAGATTTATACGAGAGTGAACTTTGTCTTAGACAAGAGGGAAAGCTGGCTTGATTGTTTTTATCTGGACTGCTAGAAAATATTTGACAGTGTACCATATGTGAGTCTGAATACGAAGTTGGATCACCAGGCAGGAATAAGGGAGGAAATAATTGCAATGGATAGAAGATTATCTCTGTGGAATGTAACAAGAGATGCATGTTAGAGGAACCTTCTCCATGTGGTTCAAGATGTTTTAGTGGATTGCCACAGGGGTCTATTCTGGGACCATTACTCTTCTTGATATATGCAAATGAATTGCCTGAAGGTATGCACTCTTAAGTGAATATGTTTACAGATGATAAGGGAAGTGAAATTTGAGGATTGCATCAGCTTTTATTATAAAGGAACCTAAATAAACTCTTAAAGTCGGTTTGACACTTGGTTGATGAAATTCATCCCAAAAATATGTAGAGTAAAAAGGATGGGATACATTGAAATAAGATCTCAGTATTGCTATCATCCAGCCGGAAATATGTTTCAGGATTCAGTCCTTGAGAAGGAATTGAGAGTTAACATTGACCTTATCCTGTCACTAATGTGCCATGATAGGAGAATATTTTAAGAAGACAAACTGTCTGTGTTTCAGAATAACCTTCAGGTATATGGATACAGAAATATTTAGTGTCTTTCAGAATTACCTTTAGGTAAATGGATACAGAAATATTTAACAAGCAACATTTTGTTTTCCTACAAGAGGCCAAAGCTAAAGAATGCTTCTCAAGTTTGGTTATTGAATTGGAAGAAGCACTGTGCTAATAGAGAAGGTCCAAAGGACAACAAAGATAGTACTACAATTAAGAGAGTTAAGCAACAAGGAAAGACTAAAGGCTTTAGATTTGCCCACTTTGGAAGAGAGAAGAGTGAGGGATGACCTAATCACAAACTTTTTAAAAACAGGTCGGCGATGCTGTAAGGAAAGAGTGACCAGAGGACATAATGTGAAATTGACTGAAGACATGGTTGATGCAAACAGCATGAACAGACTTTGGAAGTTGTTTGTTGGTAAAGAATGTTCATTAGATGGGGCCCACAAGAACATAACTCCCTCCTTGTACAGTACAATTAGATGATTACTGATAAGTAATTACAAACACTCGCATTGACTTCTGTGGGGTTACAGTTAGCATTAATGACCGTCACACATACACAATCCCCCAGGGATCAGACCTGCAAAGGTTAGAAACCTGCTTACTGGGTGGGTGATGAAATGGGTACCTGTTTTTACTGTATGGAGAGGGAGTTTTACACTCATAGGGCCCAGTCTTGTGAACACTTTCTACCATCATACAACCTCTTGAATTATGTATACTGTCTGCATTAAGCATGTCCTTAGTCAGTCTGTCCTGTTCATCTATCACTCTTATAATGTAAAAGTATTTCTTTACATCCTTTTTATAAGTTCCTTATTTAATTTCATGTTAAGTCCTTTGGCTGTCCTAACTTTACATCCCCTAATGTACATTCCATTTCATCTTTCTCTTTAAGACTTAAAGGTTGTGATCAGGTCACCCCTCAGTTTTCTTTCTTTTGAGGTGGTTGAATCTAATTCCTCTATCTTTCTTTGGAGCTTAACTCTCCTGATTCTGTCACTATCTTCGTTGCCCTCCTCTAGACCTCTCTATGAGTTCTTTGTGCTTCTTTAGGTGCAATGACCAAACCTGAGAATTATATTCTAATTTTGGTCTTATATAGGACATGAATAACTTGATAGATATTTCTCTATCCATATACTTGAAAACTATTCTGATACGTCGAAAGCTATTTTGATACGTGCAAGCAGACAGTTTGTCTCCTTAGCTATTCTCTTGATATGGGGCTCTTGTGACAAGTTTGGGACAATGTCTACTTTCAAGTTCCTCTCACACACAAAGTCTTGAAGCTTATTTCCTGCTTAGTTATACTCATTTTCAGGTTTTCCTTCACCTCATTACTTTAGGTTTGCTTGGGTTGAATTTCATCAACTATATTTTAGACCAACTTTGGACCAAAGTCTGTTTAGATTTTCTTGTAAGCTGATGCAATCCTCCTCTCTTTTCACTTAACACATGATCATATTCAGGTAGGATTTCATACATTCAGGGAGTTCAGTAATATAGCTCAAGAAAGGTAATGGTCCCAGAACAAAGCCCTATGGCTCTCCACTGGTCACCTCAGCCATTTGGAAAAGGTGCATCCGACATGTATCCTTTGTTTCTTCCACTGGCATAATATTTTATCCATCAAAGGAGTTTACCTCTTATTCCTGTTTGGTGATCCAGCTTCATAATCAGCCTCTTATATGGTACAGTGTCAAATGCTTTCTGGCATTCCAGATATGGAAAGTCCCCCAACCCATCCCTTTTGTCCAAGACTGAGCTCACTCTCTTGTAAAACTCTTGAGAAGGTATTTTCACATGACCTTCCTTCCCTAAGACTATGTTGTCTTTCACTTACAAAACTTCTCTCCAGAATGTTTTTCACATGCTTTCTAATAGTCTTGTCCAGAATTTTACACACCATACTCAATAATGTTTGCCCTTTTCCATTCCCTTGGCACAATGCCTCTCTCCACTGATGTCTTAAACAGTAATTCAAATGGTTTATCAAGCATACCTGCACACGTCTTTCACACGTATGATGAAATTTCATCAGGACCATGAGCTTTGTTGGGTCAAGTCCTTTTAGAATTTTGTTAATATATTTTCGAGATATCTCAATGATTTCCAAAACCTCCTTTCCATTCCATCTGATTTTTGTTGGGTATGTAGTTTCTTCAATTGGGAAAATACCTTTGAACTTACTGTTGAGTTCTTCACGTATCCATACATCATCCTCATCAATATTTCCCTATGAACTTCTTTGCCTGATTAGCTACTCTTTAACTGACAACTTGCTCTTGATGACTTTATGGAATAGTTTTGGATTTTCAGGCACCTTATCCACAGTATTTTTTCGAAATTTCTTCATACCTCTTTTCTTATCCTGCTATACTTGTTTAATGCTCTCTTATACTTTGCATATGCTGCCCAGCAAGAGTGCCATATATCTTTGCTACTGCTCATCTCGTAGGTCCTTTGCATCTTTTTTTTTTCCCCCAATTCCCTCTGTGTTTTATGCTTGTGTTACCCATGCTGCTGCTCCTTCACTGTAAATTTCACAATACCTGTCAGTGGTTCCTGGCTACTGAATTCCATTTCCCAGTCTACATTACAGTACAAATTACTGAGGTATGTGTAATTTTCATTATTATATCTCCTCTCTCATTCCCCTCTCACCTCTGCTGTTTTACTATCCCTCTTACCACATATTCAAACTTGAGCATTACACGATCACTTCTTGCAGCTGGTGCATCATATACTATGTTCTCAAATGTTCATGCTAGTATGCTCCATGACTATTGGCAATGCAAATTTTCCTGAATACACCCTTAAAACTTCTGTCTCCTTGACTTCCTTTCAGCATGAGAATCCAAATTCCTCCAGACTGTTAACTTAACAAAATCCCTCATTATCAGTACCTTACCATCTCTGAGAAGTGAGTGTTTCACTGCTTCATATACTGTCCTGCTTTTTCCTTTATTGATGTAAGTGTATATTTGTTGCTGTTCATTGCACTTGTTGGGAGAATCATATTCTAATAACACCACTATGCTCTTCCTTCATATAGTTGCCTGATCATACGTTCTGAGCACCCAGCGTGCGTGGAAATTTCACAGTTACCCACATTTTCTTGCTTCCAAGTGATAACTTGGGCTTTCTCCTCCTTAGAAAGGTAAGACCACAACCATCTTGAAGCACAGGTGGAAGAAATACAGCTCCCGGAAGAGAAATTCCCAAAATTAAGTAGGAGTCAGGAAGAGTAAAGAAAGAACATCCTTCCCTAGAGATAATCTGAGGCACATTGAGAAAGTTTGCTGGTGCTCACACCATTAGAAACTCTAGTCTCAGCAACCAGGTGTTTGATTATATCACCATAGAGTCATATGCTTGTACCCACAATAAACCTTAGCCATGTATCGCTTTCGAAAATATAGAGACGAGCAGACAAAGCTTTTTGCTGTCACTCTGCCATCTAACATGCTTGCCTTCTCTGCAGCTCAAGTAGGACTACTCCATACTCTTGGTAAATGTGGCATCTCCAGTTTTTTGTATTCTCACTGTACTCTTTGCTTTTCTCCCTCTCTTAGGTCTGTCACGCTTCATGAATATTCCACTTAACTTTGTCTTGCCTTAAAGATTCTTAGCATCTCTAAGTACTTCCTGGCTGGCTAACTTCAAGTCAGATTGTTCTAACTTCCTATTTTCCCCTTTCCGTTATTACAGAAATCTCTTCTGGCAGTTCCATGGCCTTCAGGAGTCTTTTGATATACATTTCCTCCATCTTTTCCTTTTTTATCCATATCTGCTGTATGATCTTTAATCCAAAAACAATCAGTGATTTATGTCCATCAACCTCCTATTTTACTAATCTTTCTGATTTTGGTGCCATCCATTTTTCAGCTAAATCCCTCAGTGTGATAGTATCAACTTTCATGCCTCCTACTTTTTCTATAACCTCTCTTTTAGTTAGCAATCATTGGTCCTATATTATCTGTAATTTTGTAATCCTTCCATCAACTAGCCCATATACTTCCTTGATTGCCTATTGTCTTACAGTGCATATTACTTTTCAACCTCGTCACTCAATTTCTGTGTACTTCCGTTGGTGTCTTGTTGATCTGCTAATTTCCCTTGACCTCTACTTTCATCAGGCTCTGTGTGCATTTGTCATTTTTTCTACCTGAATAGCTTTCGATATTATTCCAGTAGATTCAGTGTGCATTTTTGGCCTTTCCTCTGTTTGAAAGCATCATGGTAATGCTCCCACCAATCCTTGACAAATATTGTCAACAAATGTCCTCTGGCTGCACAGCCTCAGGTGCATCCAGAGAAGACACTTCAGATTGTGCCTTCTTTTTATTTGCTTCATCTTCTTTCCTCTGATTTGTTATCTCCAGGACCTCCTCCCCTAAACTGTGTTTCTGTTCCTCTCTAGTCTTCAATTTTCTTAATTCTGCCTATAGTTGTGTTATCCTCTGATCATGTTCCTTCACAAGTTTCCATAGCATTCCTAAACATTTGTTATCTAATGTTTACATGTTTAGCCTTAACTTTTCAGTTTTGTCTCTTGTCTTCTCTTCACCTTCCTAGTTTTGAATGGTTTTGGCATATTTGTATAATTGATTTCATGCCATTCATTTTTGGTTCAGGCAGTGTTAGAGGTCTTAGATTATTAACCCCCCCCCCAAAAAAAAAAAAAAAAAAAGTAGCGGTGATTGAAGATTATTAGAGTACATTGTCCCACAACCTGAGGAGAATTTTGTTGTCTACCTGCCTGGGTATTGCCTTTGGTTACATTGAAAATTAGAATCTCACTTCTTTTTGGTAAGCAGCACTTTCATACTCTGACTTTTAGCACTTCCTCAATTTATAGTGTTATTCACTCATTCTCTCACAAAGTGGTTCTCTTTAAAAGGAGATGGATAAAAGAACAAAAATATCTTCGACTCACTCAAGTTGGCAAGACTCCTGTATTTGAGATAAACATGGGAAGCTGCTACTCCAAATCCCCATTTAAACTCAAAATTTAGCACTCTTAAACTTAATATCTAATGCATTTACCACTCAGGTGCACCTTTATATTCTTCATGAACTGTGGATCCTCCAAAATCTTAAAAAAAGACGGGCTGCACTCAGGACCTCTTTCTACAACC
The DNA here is from genome assembly GCF_036320965.1 of Panulirus ornatus. Taxonomy (NCBI): domain Eukaryota; kingdom Metazoa; phylum Arthropoda; class Malacostraca; order Decapoda; family Palinuridae; genus Panulirus; species Panulirus ornatus. Next base: position 21,189,511 of record NC_092224.1, on the reverse strand, counting down.
AAAGTGTAAATAACATCTGTGTGTGCATACGTACATACGAGAAAAGACATGTTACATACTGACAGGGTTGTGAGATGGAACAACAAGTGTAAAACTCTCTTCCTGTAATACACAAATAGTAGTCACACAGTTCTCACAGATTTAAGAAGTTGTATTATAGTAGAGAATGTTAAAAGATGGAGCCACGTGAGTATAAAAATCCCTGCCAGATAGTACAAATAGTACACATAAACACAAACACACACACACACGCGCACACATAGTTTAGGCAAAGGAGGGCATGTGTAACAAACGTCATAGATTTCTAAGAGAAAGTGAGCTCTGACATAGATGAGAGGGAAGGTTGGCCAGATTGTTTGTATCTTGATTGCAAGAAAGCATTTGACACTGTACTGAATGTGAGGCTGATAGGAAGCTGGATCATCAGGTAGGATGAATGGTTATTTTTGTGTTGGGAACAAAGGATAATTAGTAGAAGAGGTCATCGGTGTATGCTTTTCTGAGTTCTATTTTGGGACTTATTTTTCTTGCATTATGTGGATTTTTTATGTTTGCAGATGGTGTATTGGTCATAAGGAAAGTGAAAAGCAAGCTGGATTGCATGTATATACTTGCAAGGTCACTTAGACTGACTCCAATGCTAGTTTGATGCATGGGGTTGATGAAATTCAGCCTCAGCAAATGTAAAGTATAGTAATGAGGAAGGGACAAAGTGAAAGAAGACCTCAGTATGATTATTATCTTTTAGAAAAAGAGATATAAGATTCTTTGCATGACTTGAGAGTTGACATTCTCCCACCTGTCATTAGAGTCCCACATTGATAAAATGATAAAGGACATCAGTGAAGGGTGCAGGTGGAGACATGGTAACAGGCTAAGATAAGGTGAAAGGGAGATAGACGAGTACCATGAAGGGTTGTTAAATGTGTTTGATGATAGTATGGCAGATGTGTGATGTTTGGATCACAGAGGTATGCAAAGTGAGAGAGCCATAGCAAGTGGCTTGGTGAAGAGAGAAGAGATGGTGCAAGCCTTGGCTTAAATGAAGAGCAGCAAGGTGGATGGTATTACAGTTAAATTTCTTAAAAGAGGGAATGACATTTTGTTAATCAGTTAGTTATTATTTTCATTGTATGTAAGGTTCATGGTGAGAGCTGGATTGGCAGAATGTTTGTTTAATGCCATTGCACAAAGGAAAGGGGGACAATGATGAGTGTTCGAATTATGGAGGTATAAGCTTGTTTAGTGTACTTAGTACAGTGTATGGGAGAGTTGTGATTAAGAGGTGGTGGCATGCATAAATCATCAAATTCAGGAGGGGTAAAGAGTGTGTAGATTCAAGTGTTTGCTTAGGTGAATATGTAGGAGAAACACTTACAGAAACAGACAGATTTGTATGTGGCATTTGTGAATGTGGAAAAAGGATATGACAGGGTTTAATAGAAAGGCTTTGTTGAAGGCATAATGAACATATGTTGTGGGAAGAAAACTATTTGATGCTTTGAGGAATTTTAACAAGAGAGTATGGCTTGCTTTTAAGCAGGTAGTGAGGAGAGTAAAGTGGTTCCAGGCTAAGATGGGTCTTTGGCAGGGGTGTATGAAATCATTGTGGCTGTTTAATCTGTTTATGTATGGGGTAGTGAGAAAAGGATGCAAGCGTTTTAGGGAGATGGGTAGGTCTGCAGTCTGTCTGGGGTGGGAGGGCTTGGGAGGCAAGTCATTTATTGTTTGCTGGTGATACAGCACTGGAGGCAGATTTGAGTGAGAAACTGCAGAATTTGGTTTCTGAGTTTGAGAGAGCATGAAAGGAGAAAGTTAAGAGTAAATGTGAATAAAAGCAGATTTATTAGGTTTAGCAGTGCAGAAAGACAAGTTAGGTAGGGTGTGAGTTTGGATGACAAAAACTTGGAGGAAGTGAAATGTTTGAGATAATTGGAGAGGACAAGGCAGCAGTGTTATCAAGGGAGATGAAGTGAGTAATAGTATGGGTAAGGTGCTAAAGTCATTATCTAGGAGGTTAAAAATGGGCATGATAAAGGTATAGTAATCCTGATGGTGCTTTTTGGATGCAAGACTTGGGATGTAGATGAGAATGTGGTTTACATGTTGTTAGTAGACAATCAAGGCACATGAAGTGGTCAGGGGAAGCCACCAAAAGTCTCTGGGGCATTTTTGTGGAAGGGGGCTGTGGTTTCAATTCATTACACTTGACCGTTAGAGAGTGGATTGAGCAAATGAGACCATTTCTTCATTTGTTCTTGACACTGTCACGTTCACATGGGAACTATGAACAAGTACAGAAAAGTTACTTGTATTTCTTTGATTTTTGAGTGAAAAAATTGTTGTTTCATTTTTTATTGAGAAAATTTGAAGTTTTTTCCATGTTAATTTATAGGTTTACATAGGAATTCAAACAGCAACAGACGACTGGGTCCCTTCGAGGCTGTTTGTGATATTGGAAGATATCAGAAACTCAGATTAATGTGGTGAGAGTTGAAGGGCATACAGATAATTTAAAGAAAAAAACCTGCAGACTGTAAAGGTGACATTTATGATGTTAGTTGTGGACTTGAAGCAAAATATTTATCAACTTTCTGTAGTACTGCTTTCAATCACTCTAATTGACTTATTCAGGGTAAAATGTTTGCCCATGAGTTTGTATCTGTTACTAAGATTGAAATTAAATAAATCAAGTCCTAAGTAGCTTGTCAGATCAAGATTATCAAAGCCTTTGATAATTTGAATACTTTCATCAGATCACCACTTAACTTTCTCTTTTTGAAGCCGAATAATTTCAAGTAATTTAGTTGGCTTTCATCAGATTTGTTTTTCAGTAGGGGAAACATGTTGGTGCCTCAACACTGTTCTTCTCCATTCTATCTATGTCTTTTAGTGAATGGGTAACCAAACCTGAACACAATATCTAGATGGGAATGAACCAGTGAATCATAATGAGGAAGGATTATATCCCTAGACTTAAATTCAAAAGCTATAACTATGAATCCAAGAGTCTTGTTTGCCCTTTTCACTGCTGTGCACTGCTTAGTTGGTTTTAGTTTTAGGTCACCAGAGATTAAAATACCCAAATTTTTTTCCTTATTTTACTTTTTGCCGTTCAACAGAGCTTGTCTTGTAGCTTACCTTTTCATTTTTATTACAAGTATGTAAAACTATGCACTTATTCATTTGTCATCTATAAGCCCAGTCCATCAGAGTGTTTTAGTCAGTTTGAAGCTACAGACTCAAATTTATCATTAAAGTTATTTTCCAGCTTAGTATCATCTGTGATATGTTACAGTGCAGCCCACTATCAAGTCATCTATTTCTTTTGGGTTAAATAGTGCTGTGGAGTTACAAAAGATAAGTATGATTTAAGTGTGTACAGTGATACACAATTGAGGGCAGCTGGGTGACCAGTTGTAACCCAGCCATGCACCACACCACTGGTGTTTTTTTTTTGTTTTTTTTTTTGATTAAAAGAGTGATTAGATGGGGAGGGAGAGTTGGCAGATAAATGTACAAATCACAGTTAGTAAGGAATAGTTAAACTGTCTGGTGGTTAAGTGAGCATCCTTTGTACTCTCTCTAGTTGTCACTTGTTCCCCTCTGTTCATTTTGGAAACATCACATCAACCTTGTAATAACATAACATATTGTGCCCAACCATGTTCTTCACTTTGTCTTCCAAACCTCACATGATCACCACCACAAAGGCAGCTCCCCAGTATTAGGATGGTGTATAGATGACAGTCATATTTCTTGTGAGAAGCAATTTCATGTCTACCATATACGGGCTTTATTCACCTCAGCATGGAATACTTATCATGGTTCTGGGAAGTTCTTCCACGAAGTATGTCTAAGCTATTCCCCTCTGTCTGTCATTCTCTCTCTCTCTCTCTCTCTCTCTCTCTCTCTCTCTCTCTCTCTCTCTCTCTCTCTCTCTCTCTCTTCTCTCTCTCTCTCTCTCTCTCTCTCTCTCTCTCTCTCTCTCTCTCTCTCTCTCTCTCTCTCTCTCTCTCTCTATATATATATATATATATATATATATATGAGAAGCTAATATATATGATGTTTATGCATCTCAAGTTTTTAGATGCTAATAGTCATGATATGAAGATGAACATTTAGGGACATGCAAATAGAACACTTTAATTTTTGATGCAACTCTCAAAACTCACTGCACTAAAACAGTATTATTACCCCTAAGTTTACAAGGGAGGAGGTAAAGAGACTTGTTTAGCAAGCTAAGAGAGAGTAAGAGATTATACTGCAAGAGATAGCAACAGAGATTGTAAAAGATTTTATGGTTAAATCAAAAGCAAGAAACCTATAAAGAGAAGGAGAGGACCCTTTGTGAACTAGGATGGGGAACAAATTGTGGATGATAAAATCATAGCAACAGCCCTGAACAAATACTTTCACTTATGTTTTTACACTAAAAAGCAAGGATATACCAGAATGTCCTGTCACAGTTAAAGAAGTGCTAGTACGGTTAGATAAGTTGAAGATCCTTTCTATTTGTAAGTAATTAAGAATGTCCGACATAAAATTGCCAAATCTGTAACATGTATTTTCAATAATTATCTCAAGGATGAAATAGTACTACAGGACAGGATAATGGCAGATGTTACCCCAATATTAAAAAAAGGGAATTTGTGAAATGCCTTGCAGTTAATGGCTCATTAGCCACATATCAGTGTTATGTAAAATTCTGCTTTCGATTTTTAGACATATAATTGTGGCTTACTTTAAACAACACAGTTTGATTAATACTATACATGGTGTTATCTAAAGCACATATCATGCCTTACAAACCTTCTTGAAGCAATAAATAATATCCCTACTTTCAGAAAGCATTCAACAAAGTCCCCCTTGATAATATGATAAGCACTTAAAGTCAGGGTTTTGGGTATTACTGGTTGCCTAGGAAACTGGATTGAAGTTTGGTACATAATAGGAAGCGTAGAGTCATAATGAATGGTGAATCATCACCTTGTTCACATGTGACTAGTGGGGTCCTCTGCAGTCCATCATGAGACCTATGATTTTCATCACATATATCAATGAAAATGATGTAGGGCTGAAAATCATAAATGTCTAGATTAACAAATCAGCACTGCCATATTAACTGGAAAAGATGAAATAGGATAACAGGAGGCTCTAGATAGATAGCTGAATAGTCTAGAAAATGGCAAATGCCCTTTAATGTTAAATGTCTGCTGTTGCAGGTAGGAAACCTCAACAAAAAAAATTGATTATTAACTGATTGGCCACAAGATGAAATAAAATGATCCAGGGGTAATTGTCTCCAACAACTTCATATTCTCCCAGCAGTGTAACAAAATAGCCAAATTGGATGTTAGCTTTTATTAACCTTCAACTCTTCTTCATCAGATCCTTGAGACATTTTCATTGGTTGCAGTATTTGAAATTTTTCTTCAGTTGTTGAAAGAATGATTTAGTATGGTATCCATTTCCTTGACTTCCGTAGTTAGTGTGCCATGTTCGTTTCGTAATGGTTCAATTGCTTCTTTTACTTTCTTCCTTTTTGTTATACATTTGAAGAATTCTCCCAGATTATTCTTAACTTTGAAAGATATTTTTTTATCTTCGTTGCATTTACTCAGTCTTATAACCTTACATTCTCTTTGGGTTTTGATTAATTCCTTGTGATTTTCATCGTTTCCTAATGATTTGAATTTCTCATATGTTTTCTTTTGGTGAATTAGGTCTTAAGTGGGCAGTGCATTGTCAATGGGCTTATCCAGGACTTACGAAGTGGTCAATGTAAACCATGGAATAGTCTTTTGGGCTTGGCTTTGGGTGCTAGGTATGCAGTACATGATAGCCAGTGAGATGATATGTGCAAATGTGGCCATTGTTCAGTTATTCCAGATGCTATCTCGCTAAGGCAGGGGAAGCAGTTGTGTATAAAACAAAAGATCACAGCACGGGTCCCATTACTTATCTCCACTTGGTTTATCAGTTGCCTTTTTTCTCACCAGGACTAAAGTGTCTTGAACTTGCTGTATAACTTTTTCTGATTTCCTTTTAGTCCTTTGAATGTGGTTATCATGCCATACTCTTTAAATGAATGACACATACCCATTAAATCTCACCAATGTATTCACCTCATCTCTGCTGTCATTTTGCTCAGAGTAATATGAAATTTAGTTGTTTTCTTCATTGTTTAATTTATATTATTTTTATAAATGGTTCAGTTTCCTTTTGCTTGACTCATGCATTGTTATATCTATTTAAGACCATTGTAATAGTCATCTGTGTGATTATCATACTTCTTCATTTGTTCCCAGTCAGTCATTTTTGTGTCATTTCTTTCTCATTGAAAACACCAGAATAGTGTTTACTCTGATTTTTACAACTGCAAATGTTCATATTGAAAAAATTATTATAGAACAATAATTGTGAAATATTCTTTTGTATTCATATTTATTCCTCCTTTGCCACGAACTTGACTTCTTTGTATTTTTTGTCTTTGACTACAATATGCCCAGGTGACCCTCAAGTGTTACATGTTTTTCAACTCAATTTTTTCCTCCCTGTACACAGTAAAAAGTCTTTAAACCAGCATGCATGTAGATATAGTGTGGTGGGAATAGCTTTGTTTGGCAGGTCTGGCAGATCATAAGGGGAACATTCTAATTCTAAACAACCTAAGAAATGTCTCGACATTTATTAACCTTGAACCTCATACCACTTCAGGTTTCTTTTTAACCCTTTTAATCTCATGTTTTCAGGGTTTTTAGAAAATGTTTTATCATTAATTTTAATGGATGTTCACATAGCAAAATGAATCACTTTAATAGTATATTTTGACCACTTCCATCATTCTTATAAGGTGTAGAGGTTTTATATTTGTGTCAGCATGACTTGCTAAATTGTATGGAGGTAAGGCAAGTGTCAAGCGAATTGCTGTTACGTATGTTTTATTATTCATTTTACGTACGCTGAAAAATTTATCCCTGATTATTGTTATTATTATTATTATTATCATGTTTTATTTTATGTAGTAAATCTTTACTTGTTATAATAAGTGTGATTCATGAATAATTTGTAACAAAATTGTAAAAGTTTATGAAATTACCAGTTATGCCAGCCAGTTTCAGTGTTGTCAAGGTCAGGCTGTTGCTGGCAGTATTACCTCCTCTTGTGCAAGTAACACCTTCCCATGCTTTATCTTAGTCAACTTTCAATAATGGATTAGTGATTGTCCAAAAATTCACTCCACACATTCTGAAGACAGATCATCGAGTAATTCAGGACTATCTGCCTGGGACCATGGCTTTCTAAATCTAGCTAAAAGCTGCTCAGTTTTCCCTCTTTGTAAACTTGTGAGAATGTGTTGTCTTTGTATGTCTAGATGGTGACTGATTGTTGGGAGAAATTATCATTTGCTGCCAAATTGGCAACCACCCAGACCCAGCAGACAATTTTGAAATAAATGCATAAAATTTGTTACTTAAAATTATTTCTTAAGGAGTCGATTGCCTTGCGCAGATAAGTCTAGAGGAGTTAAGGGCTCAAAAGGTTGTCATCATCATGTGATGTTGGCTTACAAGATGGTGAGGAACATCCTGTGATCAATGAAATTTCCTTACCTTGTTTGAATATCCAACTGACTCATCATACTGTTGATGGCCTGTAGAGGTCTGTTCTGTTGCCAGGCATGTGTGGGAAATCCTGTTCTCCTCAGTATCCCTACAGTCACCATTGTGGGTGTTCATCTTTCAACACCTCAGGTTATTTAGTTACCCTGAGAAAATACATAGATTTTGGATGAGTTAAGTGTTAAAGAGGAGTGTTTGTCTTCATGTGTATCAGCTGGTGAAGAAAGTGAAGAAGAATACCAGATTAGATGTGAAGAATTAACTAATTTAGAGAGTGATCTTAGTGGAAGTAAAGAAAAGGGAGGCATATTTGGGACCCTACTATCATTGTAGTGTGTCTAGTCATGTGGAATAGCAACTGTACTTAATTTTCTATCTGTATATTGCTGGGATGATGAGGTACTTTGGTGGCAGATGATAGTAAGGAGCTTGAATATTCCCAAGCATATTTTGACCAGGGCATCATGGAAAAAATTGCAAGTAGTATATCATTTAGTGCTCTTACTGTAATAGTATGATACATTCATGTTATCTACTACCATTTTTGTGTATGTGTAAAGGCAAACATGTAGGTCTTTCACATTCTTCCATCTCATCTTGAGGTGAGGAGGGACCACAACAGATATGCTGGACACTCCTCTTCCTTACACTCGATTTTAGTTTGCACAGTGTAATTTTCCTGAATATATTCATGTTATTCCATGCCATTGATGTACCTGTTTAAGAAGTTAGAGTAGGGTGTGAAGCCAAGTTCAAAAGAAAGAAACAAACAAACAAGACCTCCATATCTCCTTTCTTCAGCTGTCAGACCCACACCCTCTCCTGCTTACTCAGCACTCATCAGGTGACACAAAGGTAGTTGTGTTACTGTTTGTGTTTCTTTTACTATTGCACGCCATTACATATTTATTTTACATGGTAATGGGATTTCCAACCCCATTCTGCAGCTTAAGGGTTAAGGAAGACAAATCCTGCTTTAGGGAAAGTTGTAGATTCTACCACCTCTGGCTGAAATTTACAAGTAATCATTGAATGATTGAGATAAAGTACTTCTAAAACCAATGCTGTTAGGTGTATCATAAAGTAGGAACGGCATGACAGTTTCCTTGAGATGATCAGGACTGCTGCAGTGCAGGTAGCAGAAACAATGCCAGGCAGACATCATTTTTTTTTTTCCAAGATTCAAAGATTCAAACATGGAAACTGACAGAGGAACTGCCAGAGGAAGGCATGACCTCTCCAGCTCTGTATAGAATGATAGAAAATTTGAAAACTTGTTTCCAATTGCATCAGGGGCTCTGCCATCACTGTCAGAATAAAGAAGGATAACATTGAAAATTCGTCTCACAGTTTGGTAACAAGATGTGCAACATTATTCAGTGTAACATCATTGAATATAATTATTTATTATACTTTGTCGCTGTCTCCCGCATTAGCGAGGTAGCGCAAGGATACAGATGAAAGAATGGCCCAACTCGCCCACACATGCACATTTTTTTTTTTTTTTTTTTTTTTTTTTTTATACTTTGTCGCTGTCTCCCGCGTTTGCGAGGTAGCGCAAGGAAACAGACGAAAGAAATGGCCCAACCCCCCCCATACACATGTACATACACACGTCCACACACGGAAATATACATACCTACACAGCTTTCCATGGTTTACCCCGGACACTTCACATGCCTTGATTCAATCCACTGACAGCACGTCAACCCCTGTATACCACATCGCTCCAATTCACTCTATTCCTTGCCCTCCTTTCACCCTCCTGCATGTTCAGGTCCCGATCACACAAAATCCTTTTCACTCCATCTTTCCACCTCCAATTTGGTCTCCCTCTTCTCCTCGTTCCCTCCACCTCCGACACATATATCCTCTTGGTCAATCTTTCCTCACTCATTCTCTCCATGTGCCCAAACCATTTCAAAACACCCTCTTCTGCTCTCTCAACCACGCTCTTTTTATTTCCATACATCTCTCTTACCCTTACGTTACTTACTCGATCAAACCACCTCACACCACACATTGTCCTCAAACATCTCATTTCCAGCACATCCATCCTCCTGCGCACAACTCTATCCATAGCCCACGCCTCGCAACCATACAACATTGTTGGAACTACTATTCCTTCAAACATACCCATTTTTGCTTTCCGGGATAATGTTCTCGACTTCCACACATTTTTCAAGGCTCCCAAAATTTTCGCCCCCTCCCCCACCCTATGATCCACTTCCGCTTCCATGGTTCCATCCGCTGACAGATCCACTCCCAGATATCTAAAACACTTCACTTCCTCCAGTTTTTCACCATTCAAACTCACCTCCCAATTGACTTGACCCTCAACCCTACTGTACCTAATAACCTTGCTCTTATTCACATTTACTCTTAACTTTCTTCTTCCACACACTTTACCAAACTCCGTCACCAGCTTCTGCAGTTTCTCACATGAATCCGCCACCAGCGCTGTATCATCAGCGAACAACAACTGACTCACTTCCCAAGCTCTCTCATCCCCAACAGACTTCATACTTGCCCCTCTTTCCAAGACTCTTGCATTTACCTCCCTAACAACCCCATCCATAAACAAATTAAACAACCATGGAGACATCACACACCCCTGCCGCAAACCTACATTCACTGAGAACCAATCACTTTCCTCTCTTCCTACACGTACACATGCCTTACATCCTCGATAAAAACTTTTCACTGCTTCTAACAACTTGCCTCCCACACCATATATTCTTAATACCTTCCACAGAGCATCTCTATCAACTCTATCATATGCCTTCTCCAGATCCATAAATGCTACATACAAATCCATTTGCTTTTCTAAGTATGCACATATACATACCTATACATCTCAATGTATACATACATATACATACACAGACATATACGTATATACACATGTACATATTCATACATGCTGCCTTCATCCATTCCCGCCACCACCCCACAACACTTGAAATGGCACCCCCTTCTCCCCATGTGTGTGCGAGTTAGCACTAGGAAAAGCCAACAAAGGTCATATTCGCTCACATTCAGTCCCTAGCTGTCATGTGTAATGCACCGAAACCACAGCTCCCTTTCCACATCCAGGCCCCACGCAACTTTCCATGGTTTACCCCTGACGCTTCACATGCCCTGGTTCAATCCATTGACAGCACATCAACCCCGGTATACCACATCGTTCCAACTCACTCTATTCCATGCACGCCTTTCACCTTTCGTTATGTTCAGGCCTCGATCGCTCAAAATCTTTTTCACCCCATCCTTCCACCTCCAATTTGGTCTCCCACTTCTCCTTGTTCCCTCCATCTCTGTCACATATATCCTCTTGGTCAATCTTTCCTCACTCATTCTCTCCATGTGACCAAACCATCTCAAAACACCCTTTTCTACTCTCTCAGCCACACTGCATATTATTATATACAGTATAACCTCAGAACCCCTTTTATGAGGATTTTATAGCTTCAAAGGACATGCTGCAAATAGAAGCAGGGAAATGGTGAACTTCGTCAGAGCAGAAAGCTCCTTGACAAGATTGCACTTTCTTTTGTCAGCTGATGGTACAGCTTCAGGAAAAGTGGCTTTTAACTTGGGGCATCACCACAAACAGATAACATTGACATCTTTCATAAATGTCAACACATAGAAATGTGAATCACACAGACTTAACAAAATACCATCTATAAATGGTTTACTTTATGAAACAGATAGAATATTTTCAGTCTTCTCAGAAAAGTCACATCAAATATTTGAGGGACACCATGGTTTTGAACCTGAATTATGTGGTTTTGAGCCTGAATTACAGCCCGCACAGATGGGACGATCTAGGAGGGGCATGTGCAGAAGATATGTTGTACAATACTGGTTCATTTGCAGCACATGAACTGCTGATTTTCTTGAACGATGTTTAAGAAGTTATAGTCATCAGGTTTGTAAAACTTATCTTTATTACCACTCTAATCAATATCACCAGATACAAGACCACTAAGATTATTGAACAAGTAAGACACAGAATCATGCCTTGACAAACTTGGTAGTTAGTTCCAATTATGATTGCAGCTATCCACACTTGGTAGAAATGATTACTTAGAAAAAAGCATTGTAGCCTGAGAGTCCCAGTGGGAGTAACTCGGATGAAGAACTGAATAGGAGGGAACTGCTGTATTAAAACTGTGTGACAAGTTCTCTTTTTGGCAGCAAATAGCAGAATCATACCGAATGATAATATACTAGATATATTAGCTATCTGTAAGGGCATAGTTGAGCTTATTTAAAGGTATGAGAGTCCGGACTGTGTTGGATGAATGCATGGCATGGGCTGTAGATGAGAATATTTAGAAGAGGTGAATTTATTGAAAATGAAACATGTGAGAACAATATATGGTGTGAGGAGGGTTGATCAAGCAAGAAATGATGGGGTAAGAGCGAGGTATGGTTAATAAGTTATGGGGGAGGGAGTTGAAGAGGTTGTGCAAAAATGGTTTGGACATATGGAGAAGTGAAGGGGACAAGAAGTTGGAGATCAAATTGGAGATGGAATGACTAAGATTTTGATTGCTTAGGGCCTGAATATACAGAAGGGTGTAAGGTGTGCAAGGATAGAGTGCATTAGAGGAATATGTTGTGCCAGAGGCAATGTGCTGAAAGTGGAGTGGAACCAGGTCATATGAAGTGGCTCGGGGAAACCATGGAAAGGTGTGTGGGGGCATGGTTGTGGATAGAATGGTAGTAGATTACACATGATAGCAAGAGAATGGTTGTGAGGAAAGGAAGCCATTTCTTATGCTGGCACTACCTAACTAATGGAGAAATAGTGAACAAAAGTGAAAAGTCATATGCTTGTTGCAAATAATGTTAATATGATAATGTTAATATGATATGTGATAGAATGTAAGAAAGTAAATTCTCGATTAATATGGGTAAAACTGAAAGTTGATGGAGAGAGATGGGTGATTATTGGGGCATATGCACCTGGGCATGAGAAGAAAGATCATGAGAGGCAAGTGTTTTGGGAGCAGCTGAATGAGTGTGTTAGTGGTTTTGATGCACGAGACCGGGTTATAGTGTTGGGTGATTTGAATGCAAAGGTGAGTAATGTGGCAGTTGAAGGAATAATTGGTATACATGGGGTGTTCAGTGTTGTAAATGGAAATGGTGAAGAGCTTGTAGATTTATGTGCTGAAAAAGGACTGATGATTGGGAATACCTGGTTTGAAAAGCGAGATATACATAAGTATACTTATGTAAGTAGGAGAGATGGCCAGAGAGCGTTATTGAATTACGTGTTAATTGACAGGCGCGCGAAAGAGAGACTTTTGGATGTTAATGTGCTGAGAGGTGCAACTGGAGGGATGTCTGATCATTATCTTGTGGAGGCTAAGGTGAAGATTTGTATGGGTTTCCAGAAAAGAAGAGTGAATGTTGGGGTGAAGAGGGTGGTGAGAGTAAGTGAGCTTGGGAAGGAGACTTGTGTGAGGAAGTACCAGGAGAGACTGAGTACAGAATGGAAAAAGGTGAGAACAATGGAAGTAAGGGGAGTGGGGGAGGAATGGGATGTATTTAGGGAATCAGTGATGGATTGCGCAAAAGATGCTTGTGGCATGAGAAGAGTGGGAGGTGGGTTGATTAGAAAGGGTAGTGAGTGGTGGGATGAAGAAGTAAGAGTATTAGTGAAAGAGAAGAGAGAGGCATTTGGACGATTTTTGCAGGGAAAAAATGAAATTGAGTGGGAGACGTATAAAAGAAAGAGACAGGAGGTCAAGAGAAAGGTGCAAGAGGTGAAAAAAAGGGCAAATGAGAGTTGGGGTGAAAGAGTATCATTAAATTTTAGGGAGAATAAAAAGATGTTCTGGAAGGAGGTAAATAAAGTGCGTAAGACAAGGGAGCAAATGGGAACTTCAGTGAAGGGCGCAAATGGGGAGGTGATAACAAGTAGTGGTGATGTGAGAAGGAGATGGAGTGAGTATTTTGAAGGTTTGTTGAATGTGTTTGATGATAGAGTGGCAGATATAGGGTGTTTTGGTCGAGGTGGTGTGCAAAGTGCGAGGGTTAGGGAAAATGATTTGGTAAACAGAGAAGAGGTAGTAAAAGCTTTGCGGAAGATGAAAGCCGGCAAGGCAGCAGGTTTGGATGGTACTGCAGTGGAATTTATTAAAAAAGGGGGTGACTGTATTGTTGACTGGTTGGTAAGGTTATTTAATATATGTATGACTCATGGTTAGGTGCCTGAGGATTGGCGGAATGCGTGCATAGTGCCATTGTACAAAGGCAAAGGGGATAAGAGTGAGTGCTCAAATTACAGAGGTATAAGTTTGTTGAGTATTCCTGGCAAATTGTATGGGAGGGTATAGATTGAGAGGGTGAAGGCATGTACAGAGCATCAGATTGGGGAAGAGCAGTGTGGTTTCAGAAGTGGTAGAGGATGTGTGGATCAGGTGTTTGCTTTGAAGAATGTATGTGAGAAATACTTAGAAAAGCAAATGGATTTGTATGTAGCATTTATGGATCTGGAGAAGGCATATGATAGAGTTGATAGAGATGCTCTGTTGAAGGTATTAAGAATATATGGTGTGGGAGGCAAGTTGTTAGAAGCAGTGAAAAGTTTTTATTGAGGATGTAAGGCATGTGTATGTGTAGGAAGAGAGGAAAGTGATTGGTTCTCAGTGAATGTAGGTTTGCGGCAGGGGTGTGTGATGTCTCCATGGTTGTTTAATTTGTTTATGGATGGGGTTGTTAGGGAGGTGAATGCAAGAGTTTTGGAAAGAGGGGCAAGGATGAAGTCTGTTGGGGATGAGAGAGCTTGGGAAGTGAGTCAGTTGTTGTTCACTGATGATACAGCGCTGGTGGGTGATTCATGTGAGAAACTGCAGAAGCTGGTGACTGAGTTTGGTAAAGTGTGTGAAAGAAGAAAGTTAAGAGTAAATGTGAATAAGAGCAAGGTTTTTAGGTACAGTAGGGTTGAGGGTCAAGTCAATTGGGAGGTGAGTTTGAATGGAGAAAAACTGGAGGAAGTGAAGTGTTTTAGATATCTGGGAGTGGATCTGGCAGCGGATGGAAACATGGAAGGGGGAAGTGGATCATAGGGTGGGGGAGGGGGCGAAAATTCTGGGAGCCTTGAAGAATGTGTGGAAGTCGAGAACATTATCTCGGAAAGCAAAAATGGGTATGTTTGAAGGAATAGTGGTTCCAACAATGTTGTATGGTTGCGAGGCGTGGGCTATGGATAGAGTTGTGCGCAGGAGGATGGATGTGCTGGAAATGAGATGTTTGAGGACAATGTGTGGTGTGAGGTGGTTTGATCGAGTAAGTAACGTAAGGGTAAGAGAGATGTGTAGAAATAAAAAGAGCGTGGTTGAGAGAGCAGAAGAGGGTGTTTTGAAATGGTTCGGGCACATGGAGAGAATGAGTGAGGAAAGATTGACCAAGAGGATATATGTGTCGGAGGTGGAGGGAACGAGGAGAAGAGGGAGACCAAATTGGAGGTGGAAAGATGGAGTGAAAAAGATTTTGTGTGATCGGGGCCTGAACCTGCAGGAGGGTGAAAGGAGGGCAAGGAATAGAGTGAATTGGAGCGATGTGGTATACCGGGGTTGACGTGCTGTCAGTGGATTGAATCAAGGCATGTGAAGCGTCTAGGGTAAACCATGGAAAGCTGTGTAGGTATGTATATTTGCGTGTGTGGACATATGTATATACATGTGTATGGGGGTGGGTTGGGCCATTTCTTTCGTCTGTTTCCTTGCGCTACCTCGCAAACGCGGGAGACAGCGACAAAGCAAAAAAAAAAAAAAAAAATGTGAGATGCGTTTTCAGGTATTCTGTGTTCAAATCGCAACATATTAAAGTACAAACAAGTATAGATACTGAACTGTCATGGCAAAACATTTGCCTTCATGGAGGTGAATTCAGTTTATTTGTAAGTGGATAAAATGGGATGTATTTTATGATTGCAGCATAGTGGGATACTTTCCTGAATGGCAAAATATCAAAAGTTTGTGAAATGTTTGGCTACAGAGGTACTCCAAACATGCAACAGACACATACCATTGTGAAAAAAACAAAATATTAAGTAAAAAAATGAGAAAGATGATGCCTAATAGATGGAAATAAGTAACAGACCATGTGAAAAAATCATACTTCACTCAGAAACAGAAAGTAAGCTTTTCATGTGAATTGGAACATGTAGACCATAAATTGAAAGTATCATGTGAGGCCCAGGAAAAAAGAAAGAAAGCACCATTGTCAAGATAAGTAAAAACTAAATGTTTTATTCATATTCAAAATGCCAGTCAAAAACCACAGATTCTATTAGCCCACAAAGAACAGAAAGGTAGGGGCAAAGGTTCTAGGAGCTCTGAAGAATGTGTGGAAGGAGAAATGTTATCTCGTAGAGCAAAAATGGGTATGTTTGAGGGAATAGTACTTCCAACAATAGTATATGGTTGCGAGGCATGGGCTATTGATAGGGTTGTATGGAGGAGGGTGGATGTGTTGGAAATGAAATGTTTGAAGACAGTATGTGGTGTGAGGAGGTGTGATCAAGTAAGTAATGAAAGGGTAAGAGAGATGTGTGGTGATAAAAAGAGTGTGGTTGAGAGAGTAGAAGAGGGTGTATTGAAATGGTTTGGTCACATGGAAAGAATGAGTGAAGAAAGATTGATAGAGGATATGTCTGTCAAAGGTGGAGGGAGCGAGGAGAAGTGGGAGACCAAATTGGAGAATGAGTGAAGAAAGATTGATAGAGGATATGTCTGTCAAAGGTGGAGGGAGCGAGGAGAAGTGGGAGACCAAATTGGAGGTGGAAGGAAGGAGTAAAAAAGATTTTGAGCAATTGGGCTTGAACATACAGGAGGGTGAAAAGCGTGCAAGGAATAGAGTTAATTGGAACAATGTGGTATGCCGGGGTGGCCGTGCTGTCAATGGATTGAACCAGGGCATGTGAAGTGTCTGGGGTAAACCATAGAAAGTTGTGTGGGGCCTGTATGTGGAAAGGGAGCTGTGGTTTCATTGCATTACACATGAGAGCTAGAGACTGAGTGTGAACAATTGTGGTCTTTGTTGTCTTTTCCTCGCACTACCTCACACGCACGCGGGGGGAGGGGAGTGCCATTTCATGTGTGGCAGGGTGGCGACGGGAATGGATGAAGGCAGCAAGTATGAATATGTACATGTATATATATGTATATGTCTGTGTATGGATTTGTATGTAGCATTTATGGATCTGGAGAAGGCATATGATAGAGTTGATAGCGATGCTCTGTGGAAGGTATTAAGAGTATATGGTGTGGGAGGCAAGTTGCTAGAAGCAGTGAAAAGCTTTTAACAGAGATGTAAGGCATGTGTATGAGTGGAAAGTGATTGGTTCTCAGTGAATGTCGATTTGTGGCAGGGGTGCGTGATGTCTCCATGGTTGCTTAATTTGTTTATGGATGGGGTTGTTAGGGAGGTGAATGCAAGAGTTTTGGAAAGAGGGGCAAGTATGCACTCTGTTGTGGATGAGAGGGCTTGGGAAGTGAGTCAGTTGTTGTTCGCTGATGATACAGCGCTGGTGGCTGATTCATGTGAGAAACTGCAGAAGCTGGTGACTGAGTTTGGTAAAGTGTGTGAAAGAAGAAAGCTGAGAGTAAATGTGAATAAGAGCAAGGTTATTAGGTACAGTAGGGTTGAGGGACATGTCAATTGGGAGGTAAGTTTGAATGGAAAAAACTGGAGGAAGTGAAGTGTTTTAGATATCTGGGAGTGGATCTGGCAGTGGATGGAAGCGGAAGTGAGTCACAGGGTGGAGGAGGGAGCGAAAGTTCTGGGAATATTGAACAATGTGTGGAAGGCAAGAACATTATCTCGGAAAGCGAAAATGGGTATGTTTGAAGGAATAGTGGTTCCAACAATGTTATATGGTTGCGAGGCATGGGCTATAGATAGAGTTGTGCGTAGGAGGGTGCATGTGTTGTAAATGAGATGTTTGAGGATAATATGTGGTGTGAGGTGGTTTGATCGAGTAAGTAATGAAAGGGTAAGAGAGATGTGTGGTAATAAAATGAGAGTGGTTGAGAAAGCAGAAGAGGGTGTTTTGAAATGATTTAGTCACATGGAGAGAATGAGCAAGGAAAGATTGACCAAGAGGATATATGTGTCAGAGGTGGAGGGAATGAGGAGAAGTGGGAGACCAAATTGGAGGTGGAAAGATGGAGTGAAAATGATTTTGAGCGATTGGGGCCTGAACATGCAGGAGGGTGAAAGGCGGGCAAGGAATAGAGTGAATTGGAACGATGTGGTATACCGAGGTTGACGTGCTGTCAGTGGATTGAATCAGGGCATGTGAAGTGTCTGGGGTGAACCATGGAAAGCTATGTAGGTATGTATATTTGCGTGTGTGGACGTGTATGTATATACATGTGTATGGGGGTGGGTTGGGCCATTTCTTTCGTCTGTTTCCTTGCGCTACCTCGCAAACGCGGGAGACAGCGACAAAGCAAAAAATATATATATATATATATATATATATATATATATATATATATATATATATATATATATATATATATATATCTTTTAAACTATTTGCCATTTCCCGCATTAGCGAGTTAGCGTTAAGAACAGAGGACTGGGCCTTTGTGGGATATCCTCACCAAGAACAGAGGACTGGGCCTTTGTGGGATATCCTCACCTGGCCCCCCTCTGTTCCTCCTTTTGGGGGAAAAAAAAAAAAACGAGAGGGGAGGATTTCCAGCCCCACTCTCCCTCCCCTTTTAGTCGCCTTCTACGACACGCAGGGAATACGTGGGAAGTATTCTTTCTCCCCTATCCCCATATATATATATATATATATATATATATATATATATATATATATATATATATATATATATATAATATATATATTTTTTTGTCGCTGTCTCCCGCGTTTGCGAGGTAGCGCAAGGAAACAGACGAAAGAAATGGCCCAACCCACCCCCATACACATGTATATACATACGTCCACACACGCAAATATACATACCTACACAGCTTTCCATGGTTTACCCCAGACGCTTCACATGCCCTGATTTAATCCACTGACAGCACGTCAACCCCGGTATACCACATCGATCCAGTTCACTCTATTCCTTGCCCTCCTTTCACCCTCCTGCATGTTCAGGCCCCGATCACACAAAATCTTTTTCACTCCATCTTTCCACCTCCAATTTGGTCTCCCACTTCTCCTCGTTCCCTCCACCTCCGACACATATATCATCTTGGTCAATCTTTCCTCACTCATTCTCTCCATGTGCCCGAACCATTTCAAAACACCCTCTTCTGCTCTCTCAACCACGCTCTTTTTATATCCACACATCTCTCTTACCCTTACGTTACTTACTCGATCAAACCACCTCACACCACACATTGTCCTCAAACATCTCATTTCCAGCACATCCATCCTCCTGTGCACAACTCTATCCATAGCCCATGCCTCGCAACCATACAACATTGTTGGAACCACTATTCCTTCAAACATACCCATTTTTGCTTTCCGAGATAATGTTCTCGACTTCCACACATTCTTCAAGGCTCCCAGGATTTTCGCCCCCTCCCCCACCGTATGATCCACTTCCGCTTCCATGGTTCTATCTGCTGCCAGATCCACTCCCAGATATCTAAAACACTTTACTTCCTCCAGTTTTTCTCCATTCAAACTTACCTCCCAATTGACTTGACCCTCAACCCTACTGTACCTAATAACCTTGCTCTTATTCTCATTTACTCTTAACTTTCTTCTTTCACACACTTTACCAAACTCAGTCACCAGCTTCTGCAGTTTCTCACATGAATCAGCCAACAGCGCTGTATCATCAGCGAACAACAACTGACTCACTTCCCAAGCTCTCTCATCCCCAACAGACTTCATACTTGCCCCTCTTTCCAAAACTCTTGCATTCACCTCCCTAACCACCCCATCCATAAACAAATTAAACAACCATGGAGACATCACACACCCCTGCCGCAAACCTACATTCACTGAGAACCAATCACTTTCCTTGTTGACTGGTTGGTAAGGTTATTTAATGTATGTATGACTCATGGTGAGGTGCCTGAGGATTGGCGGAATGCGTGCATAGTGCCATTGTACAAAGGCAAAGGGGATAAGAGTGAGTGCTCAAATTACAGAGGTATAAGTTTGTTGAGTATTCCTGGTAAATTATATGGAAGGATATTGATTGAGAGGGTGAAGGCATGTACAGAGCATCAGATTGGGGAAGAGCAGTGTGGTTTCAGAAGTGGTAGAGGATGTGTGGATCAGGTGTTTGCTTTGAAGAATGTATGTGAGAAATACTTAGAAAAGCAAATGGATTTGTATGTAGCATTTATGGATCTGGAGAAGGCATATGATAGAGTTGATAGAGATGCTCTGTGGAAGGTATTAAGAATATATGGTGTGGGAGGCAAGTTGTTAGAAGCAGTGAAAAGTTTTTATCGAGGATGTAAGGCATGTGTACGTGTAGGAAGAGAGGAAAGTGATTGGTTCTCAGTGAATGTAGGTTTGCGGCAGGGGTGTGTGATGTCTCCATGGTTGTTTAATTTGTTTATGGATGGGGTCGTTAGGGAGGTGAATGCAAGAGTTTTGGAAAGAGGGGCAAGTATGAAGTCTGTTGGGGATGAGAGAGCTTGGGAAGTGAGTCAGTTGTTGTTCGCTGATGATACAGCGCTGGTGGCTGATTCATGTGAGAAACTGCAGAAGCTGGTGACTGAGTTTGGTAAAGTGTGTGAAAGAAGAAAGTTAAGAGTAAATGTGAATAAGAGCAAGGTAATTAGGTACAGTAGGTTTGAGGGTCAAGTCAATTGGGAGGTAAGTCTGAATGTAGAAAAACTGGAGGAAGTAAAGTGTTTTAGATATCTGGGAGTGGATCTGGCAACGGATTGAACCATGGAAGCGGAAGTGGATCATAGGGTGGGTGAGGGGGCGAAAATCCTGGGAGCCTTGAAGAATGTGTGGAAGTTGAGAACATTATCTCGGAAAGCAAAGATGGGTATGTTTGAAGGAATAGTGGTTCCAACAATTTTGTATGGTTGCGAGGCGTGGGCTATGGATAGAGTTGTGCGCAGGAGGATGGATGTGCTGGAAATGAGATGTTTGAGGACAATATGTGGTGTGAGGTGGTTTGATCGAGTAAGTAACGTAAGGGTAAGAGAGATGTGTGGAAATAAAAAGAGCGTGGTTGAGAGAGCAGAAGAGGGTGTTTTGAAATGGTTTGGGCACATGGAGAGAATGAGTGAGGAAAGATTGACCAAGATGATATATGTGTCGGAGGTGGAGGGAACGAGGAGAAGTGGGAGACCAAATTGGAGGTGGAAAGATGGAGTGAAAAAGATTTTGTGTGATCGGGGCCTGAACATGCAGGAGGGTGAAAGGAGGGCAAGGAATAGAGTGAATTGGATCGATGTGGTATACCGGGGTTGACGTGCTGTCAGTGGATTAAATCAGGGCATGTGAAGCGTCTGGGGTAACCATGGAAAGCTGTGTAGGTATGTATATTTGCGTGTGTGGACGTATGTATATACATGTGTATGGGGGTGGATTGGGCCATTTCTTTCGTCTGTTTCCTTGCGCTACCTTGCAAACGCAGGAGACAGCGACAAAGCAAGAAAAAAAAAAAATATATATATATATATATATATATATATATATATATATATATATATATTTTTTTTTTTTTTTTTTATACTTTGTCGCTGTCTCCCGCGTTTGCGAGGTAGCGCAAGGAAACAGACGAAAGAAATGGCCCAACCCCCCCCATACACATGTACATACACACGTCCACACACGCAAATATACATACCTACACAGCTTTCCATGGTTTACCCCAGACGCTTCACATGCCCTTGATTCAATCCACTGACAGCACGTCAACCCCTGTATACCACATCGCTCCAATTCACTCTATTCCTTGCCCTCCTTTCACCCTCCTGCATGTTCAGGCCCCGATCACACAAAATCCTTTTCACTCCATCTTTCCACCTCCAATTTGGTCTCCCTCTTCTCCTCGTTCCCTCCACCTCCGACACATATATCCTCTTGGTCAATCTTTCCTCACTCATTCTCTCCATGTGCCCAAACCATTTCAAAACACCCTCTTCTGCTCTCTCAACCACGCTCTTTTTATTTCCACACATCTCTCTTACCCTTACGTTACTTACTCGATCAAACCATATATATATATATATATATATATATATATATATATATATATATATATATATATATATATATATATATAAATAATAAAAAAAAATAAAAAAAGAAATAATATATATATAATGTGTGTGTGTGTTTAAGAGTTTGCTAATAACTTTCAGTCTGTGGGAAGAGCCTTTTTTATCCTTCGCTGATACTGAAATGGTTAATAGTGAAAAGTCTTAACTACCCCGTTATGGGAAAGGTGAAAAAATAAAAGCAGTTAAGATTACTGGACAGAAATGGAAGAGCAGTGTAAGAACAATTCCTGACTGCTTTATTTTCAGCAGATGCAACAGTGCAACAATTACTTCCTCCAAATAGATAATGAGCTTGATTTTTACAGACCTCTAGCATAAGAGAAGTGAATGCTGTGGTGAAGCTCTTTAAAGCTCTAATATTCTCCTGAATAGAATGCTGCTGTGTGCTAACATTATAGAAATGTGTCAAGATATTTCACACCCTGGAATGACATTGTTGAGGGTTTGAACTACTCGGTAAATGTGGAAACACTTAGGCTGTACTCTCTGAATTCAATCAGGGGAGTTGTATAACTAGCACATAGAAAGTCTTTGAAGGCACAGATCCCAGCTTTCACTCCAAAGTAGTTCCTTATTGGCAGAGCAGGTATGGAAGAATGTAAGAATTTGCTTTTAAGTCAAAAGATGCAATAAGCTTAGTAAGAGGAAATGCTTCAAACAAACAGGGAGCAAGATTTTATCATGCATCATCTTCAACCCTTTGAAACACTCTGGACTGTACAGTGACAAGTATTAGAAATTGCCAGAACACATATCTGCAGAGTTTAACCAACACTAGACCTACTAGAATATGGTGGTTATGTAGGCCCACAGGCAACAGCTTGACAATAAGGAAGAGGATGTAAGCTTGTTCATACACCACTAACCTGTTGGGGTTGAAGACCTCTAAATAGGCATAAAGTGTACATAAGATAAGACATAATTGCCACCAACATCACACATCTATATTTCTTAAATGATAGTTTGTAAAGGTAATTATTTGATGAATGACGTAGACTGGTCACCTTTTGACCATAGTGACTTTTTTTTTAAGACACTACTGTCTGGTGTAGAATTCCTTCAGCTTCATTAGACTCAGGCACTGTGTTATAGTAGTCAGTGGACCATCTGAAGATACACTACCTCTACCACCAACTGTTAAATGTGAATATAAATGTTAAAGCAATGCACTCGCATTTACTGCAGCTGTTTGTATTCCTGCATTCTACCTTAAATGGAGGATGTATCCTTGGGATGGTTTTTAACACTTTCATAGTTACATCCACTGCATTCATTTACTGTAGTTTATAATTGCTCTAAGTTTAATTATGCAGTGATTGCTCCACTAACACAAGATAGTGGTGCCAGTGCTAGTAATGAATTATACCATATTTGTTACACCCAGTCATCGTAACAGTGCCATTAGTGAATTTTACCATAATTGTTCATAATTTCTTACTGATTTGCAATATCATCATCTCACAAACACTGTATCCTAACATTTTTCTTCATGGATGTACGCTGTTCAAGAAAATATAAACCTTTCAGATTACTTGTTTACTGGCTGTGTAATTGCAAAACATGGAAATGTGCCCATAGTTACTGTTGAGTTTCTGAGCTTATCTGTACAACATGGGCACTGACACATATTTGAAGTATGAGTAAACACCTGCGGGCTGCCATAGGTGGTGACGTGAGAGGAGGGATGTGGCTTACTGGGCATGTCCCATAACCCATCCAGGAGATTGTTCTGGATTTCAGACATGATTCAGAGTACATGATAGCTTTCAAATTGTCCATAATTCTCTGGTACATAGGACTTCCCAGAATGAATGATGCCTTTTTATAGGAGTTGTACAGTACATGTACACAAGATCTTTCGGAACAAACCAAATAGTCTTTAGATGTCTGTTATTCATGTGTAGATATATACTTAGAAAACAGCTTAGTGTCATCACTATTGTTTCTGGTCACAGTATTCATATATACCTTACAGGGTCAATTCTACCCTCATCCTGGAGGACCCAATGCCCCCCCTCACTTGCACTCCAGTGGCCAACCGCGGCAGGTCACCATAACGCATTCACAACATATGCCAGTAAGTCTCCTATTCTCTCACATTATGTAAAGCTATTTTCTGAAGTTTTCCACAACCCATTATATAACTTTTGTTTATATAATTTTGAATATATTGTCTCAGTACTTATGTTCTCCACTCCCTTACCATGTTCTGGGTATTACACAGAGCCACTTAGTTACTTAGGTTGCACACAGAGTGGATCATTAGAATTCATATAACATTACATTTAAAAAATGAATGGCCTTAAGACAAAAAGATTGCCAGTAGAAGCATTTCCATGGTAAAAGTATATGAAGCCAAAAAGGAGAAGGTCTGTTGCAGTCTTTCTTCTCTTTCTGTTGGTTTACTTTCCTTTGCCATACCTCATGTAAAACATCATAACATATATCAAATAAAAATATATTTTATCTTGCTCATGTAAATAAACTAAAAAGTAGCATCAGCATACCTCTTAATCCAGTCTGTGAGTTGGCATCTAGACAAACAAGAGGGTATTTGTTTCATAGCTATTACAGAATGGTTAGTTCTTTATTGACTGTAATATATTAAACCTGGTTATCTTTGTCAATCCATGGATGTGAACTCAGGGTTTAGTTGATATGATTTAAGAATACATAACTTATTCCATGTTTACTCTTTTTCTTTGGATAATATAAAAAAGTACATTTCAAAGTGGGAAGGTACTTTCATATGACAGTAAGTGAGATAAGAAGATACTTTTAAAGCAAAAGTGGATTGAGCAAAAAATGGGAGTTGTGAGACTTGCATGTGAATTATGTTACATTTTGTGGGGCTTTGTACCAGATAGACTTAAAATTGGCCATTCCTTTTTACAGATGTATGAATGTCAGTAAACTAGCATATTTTATGTAATACATGGGATACAAATTGATTGGGATGTCATTTGGGAATGATCTTACATTTTTCTGAGACATTACATTGTTATTAAGTCTTGTATGTTGATTATATGAATCTTATATATGGCCCAAATTGATGTATAAGAAAAACAGACACTATTTGTGCATTTTTTTTTTTCTCCAATTATAGGGGGTGAATCAAATGCATCCAGTATCCCAATTTACTACTCCTTGTTTTCATGCCCATTGTGCTACAATAAACAGTCTTTCAAACCATGAGAATGCCTCCATTACATACAATACGAAATGAATTCATTGGCTTTATTCTGTAGAATACCTTTTGCTCCAAAGATTTCATTTTCTGCTTTGCCTATCTCTGTCATGGTGTACCTTTTCTTCATGTACCCTCAACAGCTTTCATAGACCTATTCCAAACTGTCACCTTCCATGCATCTTGCATAGCCATACCATCATTTTGTCCATTTGTTTTTCTAACAGTTTTTTGTTACAATATACCTTTATTTTTTATTTACCTCATTCAAACTGTTTAGTGCTGGTAGGATATTGAAAAAAGAAATTTCTAAAAATTACTAACTCCTGAACGTTGTGGTCCAGTGGATTCAAGATTACTGCAGCCATGGCTCACATCAACACTTGGTCATTTTTCTCACTCTGTAAAGCTCAGTATTTCTCTCAGTTATGCGAGTTATGTTTTTTAATTTTGTCTATGATTTGAAACATGAAGAATTCAGTTTAAGTGTTAACCACTACCGTAGCCTACATAATACTTTTAGGGAGTGTAAATAAGGAAGGATTGTGTGTAAATAATGTAGTGTGATTTCAGTAAATGTTGATTGTTTTATTTAGTAAATATAGTAAGATTGTTTTATTTAGTAAATACAGTAAATTCACATGGTGCAGACTAATAATATTTAGATCCTGCATATAGGTACATAGTACTGTGTTAAGATTAGATAGGTTCAGACCACAATCTATAGCACACGCTTCCAAATTCCACAAAAATTCAGAGTCCTTATTTTGCTTAGTCCTAAGGATTTCAGTTTATTGTATTCCACCTGCACTTTGTAAGTTATTGGTTTAAACAAATTCTTCCCCCACTTCTTCCTCTCTTTCATTTAGACCTATAGAAACTAAGGCTTCACATAAGTACTCAGTCATGAAAGGTTTTTGCATGCTGTACACTTAAACTCTTCTCATTCACTAAAGGTCTAATTGTAACTCCATATATTTTGTTAACAATATTGGCTTTCCCTTATTAGTGGTCATTTCCATATTTAAAATCACTGATTGCTTTTGCTTCTTGTCTATAATTGTCCATTTCTTTCTCTAAGTACCTCCTCAAATGCTTACCACCATAGCATCTTGATTTTCTGACCACTTTCTCTCCTTTGATTCTGCAAGCATAACACCATTGTTCCACTGTAAACAGTCATCATACCTCACATTCATCTCAGGGAATGCACAGTAAAAGACATGAAATCACACATTCTTGATGCACTATTTAATTATTTCAAACCACTCACCCATAACACCATTTACTTTCAGAAGGAGTACTTCCATTTAAAGGTTGGTGACAGCATTCATAAACCTACCTTGCACTCCATAGAGATCCAGAACATCTCAAAGTTCTTTTGTGTAAACTTTTAACACAAGCCTTTTTATATTTTTATATCCACAAATGCTGCATATGTTTCTTTTTCCTCATTTGCAAGAGTTTGGTAATCTGTTTAACTTACAAATCATCCAAATGCCTTGCCCCAAATGCTAGTAAGACTTATGCCTCTCTAATTCTTTAAATGATATTTTATTCCTGTTTCCTTTATGCTATGGAGCAATTACTGCCTCATGCAATCATTAGGCATATGACATCTTTTCCATGCTGCCTTATGCTCTATCTAAATCCATTCAAATGCAACTTCACTCTTCCTCTTCACCTTATTACTGTCCTCCTCCTCTTCACCCATTTTTACATGATTCAGGTGCATTGCTGCATTTCTTTTTCCTCATGTGCAAGAGGCTTTGTAATTCATTTAACTTACTCACACACCATCCATATGCCTTAACCCTTATGCTCTTAAGACTTATGCCTCTCTAATTCTTATAGTAATATTTCACGCCTGTGTCCTTTATGCTGTAGATTAATTACCACCTTCATGCAATCATTAGGCATATGACCTCTTTGCCATGCTACCTTATGCTCTCTCTAAATCCTTTCACATGCAGTTTCGCTCTGCCTCTTCTCCTCATTCCTCTCCTCCCCATATTTCAAGTGTATTGCTGCTCCTCTCACTTATGCTTTTGCAGTGTTCATCTCCCCATACCTATTTCACATTTTCCTATACAATAATCCTACAGTACCCATATCCTTATCTATTATATGTGCATTCTCAGTCAGTTCTTCAAAATGCTTTTTCTGTCTTTGTTATGAGCAGTCTTCCAGACTTAGAGCCATCTTCTTTGTCACAAGGGAGCTAGTGAATTATATTGTTAGCTAGCTCCTAAACTGGATTGCATTTCTTGAAAGTGTTTCTGAGACCTCTTAAGAAACATATCTCAGTGTTGAGAGGCCTCCCCTTTTGCATTTATTCTTACCTAAATAGCTTGTTGTGCTCTCAAAGATTTTCATTTTTGTTCATTCCATCCATCGAAGATCTTTTTATGTGTTCGTTTCCTTTATGTATTCCAAGTTGTATAACTTTTTTAATTATGATGATACAGATATTTCAAGATCAAGTAAAACTGCATACAATGATATAGTATAACAAGAGCACCTAAAGTACTCTTATTTTTTATTTTTTATATCTTGAGCCATTGTGATACAGTGTGAGTCAAGTTGGCCATGCTGTGCTAATGCTGCCCATGCTATGAAGACTGCCATGTTAGTTCTTTGCTGGCATTCACTGAGTAAGGATGTATTGTTTGCCATTCATATAAGTCTAAACTTGTGCCCACATTTACTAGTCATCATTATGCTTAAGCATCTAGCACGGTGTGGATGAACTTGAGCATGGGTTTAATGCTTCAGCAGTTGCTCGACACTGTGGGGTTAATGGTAGCAGCATCCATACCATCACGCTGAAAAGTTAATCAATTAGGAAAACCTTTTCTCAGGAAAACCTTTTCTCAGCCAGCCATTTCAACATTGACAATGCATCTCTAGCCGCCATTATGACAAAACCCTGAAAAATGCCAAAATCAGCTGCAGGTGGTTGAAGTGTATCAATTCTGTAATTTTTTGTAAATGAAATGGTAGAACAGTGTGTGAAATAAAATACTGAAAAGATTCATAGTCAGTCAGATAGAATGATTGATTTGCCTTTATGCTCTCACCAGATCAGTCTCCCAGACACCTGTACACATCTTATTGAAATGATAAAATTAAAGAAATAATTCTCTCTTATGAAATGAAAGAACATCATAAAAGAATAATAAAACGAAGACACAAGACGTAAGCCTTTACTTGAGCAGATAGAAATAAAAAACTTGTGGTGTTAACAAATTTGCAACATTCATGAAAGTGCTATAAACATCTTGGTGTTATGACTCCCCAGGCAATGGTATTTCCTTGTTTATATAGTATTTTGGTGCACATCTTTTTTATGATTATGAAATTCACCCTGTTCTACCTATTTCCATTTCTTCCTGGTACCTAGGGATAGAAATTATTATTTCATTTATGTAGTCACTGTAATATATATCTTAGATGATTGTATTTTTTTTTGATGAGTGTACTTCAAGATCAAAGAGTCTTTTCGGATCATAAATTTATAACTCCATTATCCTTGAAGAATGTGTGGAAGTCGAGAACATTATCTCGGAAAGCAAAAATGGGTATGTCTGAAGGAATAGTGGTTCCAACAATGTTGTATGGTTGCGAGGCGTGGACTATGGATAGAGTTGTGCGCAGGAGGATGGATGTGCTGGAAATGAGATGTTTGAGGACAATGTGTGGTGTGAGGTGGTTTGATCGAGTAAGTAACGTAAGGGTAAGAGAGATGTGTGGAGATAAAAAGAGCGTGGTTGAGAGAGCAGAAGAGGGTGTTTTGAAATGGTTTGGGCACATGGAGAGAATGAGTGAGGAAAGATTGACCAAGAGGATATATGTGTCGGAGGTGGAGGGAACGAGGAGAAGTGGGAGACCAAATTGGAGGTGGAAAGATGGAGTGAAAAAGATTTTGTGTGATCGGGGCCTGAACATGCAGGAGGGTGAAAGGAGGGCAAAGAATAGAGTGAATTGGAGCGATGTGGTATACCGGGGTTGACGTGCTGTCAGTGGATTGAATCAAGGCATGTGTATGGGGGTGGGTTGGGCCATTTCTTTCGTCTGTTTCCTTGCGCTACCTCGCAAACGCGGGAGACCGAAAAAAAAAAAAAAAATTTATCTGTTGACAACTTATCATAAACCATTCTAAGGACTGTACCTTGGTTCTAAATGTATTTGTGTACTATACTTGTATGTGAATTGAAATTACATTTACATTCTCCCTAGATATATTTTGTCTTTCTTATACATTTTTAGTTTTCTTTTTTAATGTTGACTAATATTATTCCACATCTAAAAAACTGAATCAGTAAAATAACAGTGAGAACAGAGAACAGTCATTTAAATACACCATATTGGCAGCATTTATGAGTAGAGCCTAGGAGAGGTATCTGGGTCTTTGCAATACATTTGTTCCTATGCCACTTATACACAAACATTTAAAGTCAGTTGTGCATATATGAAATATTTATATTTCATTGATTTCATTGTTATAGCCCCCCTCATCCCCCTCATCAGCTGATGGATAGATATATTGTGACTGAAATTTTTTTTTCATATGTTTTGTGTTTAAGACTTTCAGAATCACTTCATGAATATTTAAATGAAAAGAAAAATTCTCGTCACTTTTATTCATTTTTTTGTCGCATGGTTTATTGTACCACCTATATATACAGTATTATTCATGTTGCATCTCTAGTGTCAGTCTCGTTCTTATTTACATTAAGTTGCTTTCATTTTTCCACTTTTATGCAAGTCATATTTCTGAAATTGTTTGATACCACTTTTATCATAAATTTGTTATTCATGCATATTCCCAGTGCATGAAAGCAAAAATTCGTAAATGCAGTTCAGTAAAGATTTTGACCATCTTGTCTTCATTACTCTGCAAGTCACATTGATAATACAGCATAGCCTTTATTTTTCTTGGGTAAATTAAGGCTTATACCATTGTTTCTTGATTGTTTTATTATTCTTTTATGATGTTCTCATTTCATAAAACAAACGGTATTTTTAACTTTATTTGCTAATTAAGGTTTATGTCAGTGTTTGAGAGGCCAATCTGGTGAGATCGCTAAGGCGAAATTGCTATTTTCTTTGGTTATAAATCTTTTCAATTTTCATATCATACATTGCTCTGCCAATTCATTTGAACAAGATGGGATGGGATACATTGTTATTCTGCTACATTTTAGCTGATTTTGGCATATTTCAAGGCTCTGTCTTGCCCTAAGATGCCACTGTTTGCAGATTCAGGGACAGGTGATGAGTCAGTTCGAAAATAGTGGACAGATATAGTAGCTGTCTATTCTTTTTTTTTGTATGTAATATAGCATGGATTATTTTCATTGGTTAAATGAAATTTTTTGTATTATTTGTTTACATAAAGTTTTGAGAATTATTACATGTATTTTTTGGCCTTCAGTCCATAACCTCCTATGCTATGGTCAAATGCATTTTTTGTGTATTTTTTCAACACATCTCTTATTAGATTCTTGACTAATTCATACATTACAGAATTAATTACATACAGTACAATAGTAAAACAAATACTGTAAGAGAAATATTGTTGATACAACGCTATACAGTTTAGAACATTTCCAGTTTAGGAAAGCAAGAGGTCATCATAATCGTGCTTCTTTTACTTAGTGAATGGTACAGTAAATTGTAATTTTTATATATTTTCTCTACTTTTTTCAGTAGGTTCTTATTAAATGCATGAACATCAACATCTGTAGTGATCCACATATTTGGAGAGAATGTTGGACAAAACCTTAATTAGCACTTGAAGTCACAATTGCATGGTTTCAGAACTTCTGACTTTCACTTGTTTAATGATATGGTGAATTGTATTTTTTGTATTTTCTGCATAATTCTCTTTAGTAGGCTCATGACTAATTCATGCACTTAAAATACAACACATGTCAAGAAAGATAATGGAAATATGAGTGCTGCAGTAGAATGTTTACAGTTCAAGTAGGTGAGGTGAGTGAGTCATTGTCTTTCAGTTCAAAAGGTTAATTTTTCAATGAATGAATTTTACATGTATTTTTTGTGAACTTTTCAGTAGATCCCTTTGTAATGCTTTCTTTTTCTTTTATACTTGTTCACTTTTTCCCCACATTGGCGAGATAGTGCTAGGGACAGACAAAGAAAAGGCCTTATTTGCTTACATCACTTCTTTAGTTGTCATGTATTTGCATTATGTAATGTACAAAACCACAGCCCCATCCACCGCCAGGCCTTACAGACCTCTATGTGGTTTCCCCAGGTTGCTTTAAATACCTTGGTGGTTCACTGGTGGCATGTCACCTCCTATATACCACATCGCTCAAGTTAATTATATCCTGTGCATGCCTTTCAATCTTATGTGTGGTTAGGCCCCAAGCTCTCAAAATCTTATTTACTCCATCCCCCCATCTCCAGTTCAGTTCCCCCTTCTCCTTGTCTCCTCCTCTTAAGACACATATATCATCTATGTCATTATCTCCTCACTCATTCTCTCCATATATCCAAAGATATTTCAGTACAATAACTTTTTATCTCTCTCTCAGTCTTATTCTTCTTATACTACACCTCCTTCACCCTCTCATTACTTTCCTGAACCCCCTTCCCTTTCCAAAAACAACCTACCCCCCATTGTCCATGCATCACACATCATATTATCCTCAAACATATCATTACTTAATGCATGAACTAAGAATTGTATAAGCATTTAGAAAAAATGTAGGAAAAAAACCACACCAAACCTATCCCAGAGTCCCAAAGAAATTTGTGTGGGGGGGGGGGGGGGGGGGGGACATTGGTAGATACCTGTCTATTTTGTTCTGTAAGTATTGTGTATTCTTTTCATTCTTAAAGAACATTTTGATTATTGTTTGGAACTGTTTTAATTTTTTTTACTGTTCTTTCCTTATATACATGGAAACAGATGTCATGATGTTAGACAATTTGATACAGCACAGACTTTCATAATATTTATCTCATACTATTTCCTGATCCATCTTTACAGTCATCATAAAACCCAATATCCAAGGTAACAGAAGTTTAGCTTTGATTTAGATGCAGGGGTTGCTCTTAGAATGACCTGGTTATTTTCTAGGCAATCGGATATTCTAGCAGGATATCATTGTATGAGTCATTGAAACTCATATTACAGTATGGGTGAGATTACATTCCAGACCAAAAATTCTTCAGTATAATTCTCATTAATGAACTATACCTGAAACAGCTTACTTTTAGTATACTCACTCTGTCATGATGTAAGTTAGACTGTGCAGTCCAGCAGATGTTGCTATTTTACTGGTTAATCAGATGATATTCAATGATTCTTACTGAGAAATTTGGTGATGAGGGACTGTGGTAGGTGGTGATGAAGTGAATTGTTTATCAAGACTCTCAGAGTAAGGTTATCCATTTCAGTATGTGGTATTTATGTTTATGTTTTTGTCCATTATATTGCCAATTTTAAGATTTTCGAGCTTGTTAGCTCTCACTTTTATAGCACATTAAGAATATGAAAACTTAATGTTCCTTGTAATGTGACCATCAGTCACTGGAATGCTATAAGAATCTAATGTTATTTTGCTTTGTTATCATTATAAAGTAATCATCACTGAAAAGACTTACAGAACACCTAAATATCATATTATTAATTGAAAAGAATTTTTAGAAAATGCAAATCTTCTCTATGTCTATAGTAATTGTGAAAGTTTTATCATTATTCTTATTTTTATCTGAATTCTTGGATGTAGCTATCAAGAAATATCATTGTGTGAATCATTGTTTTACTGGGTTACCTGTACTCTACTGCATTTGTGTTTAGTGCTGTGAAAGATTTAGATGCTGAAATTACTGGATAAATGAGACTATTTTTTGCATCTTCCTGTTCTGTTTGGTACCATTCTCAGTTACTTTTGATGGATCAGATGCCTACAGCCTCCTTATATGGTGAGGTTAATGAATCTCAGAGAGACGGGAGTTTATGACTAATGTGATCTGTATAGTAACTTTTGTCACACACTTCATAGATTTAAGATTTGTATGGGTTTCCAAATACCTCATTAAAAAGTCATGCCTGGAAAATCTTGAAAAATATCCTTAGAATTACTATATGGACTAAATTTTGACCAAGGGCCAGAAAAAATTAGTGCAAAATGTTTGAGTGAACTTTATCCATTTTCCTTTGAACCATCTTTTTTGATAATATTTGTATTGCGAAATTAATTCTGTGATTATAAAATCATTGTCCTTTAGAACTGATAATGCATGTATGTATTTTTCTTGTAAGTTAACACCTCTGCAAAAGTGAGTCTGAAAAATGGTTTCAGTAGGCTTGGTATGTCTGAAGAAGGTCTGAATTTTGATCTGCCTGAAAATGTATGAACTAGGGTTGCACATTCATTGGCTGATGATTGATTATTGGCTTTGTGATATACTCATTTGTTTAAATGCTAAATAATTTTTGGTGATGAAATCAGATTTAACATATGGCCAAAATTGGCATCTGAGTTTAACAGATGCTGTATTTCTTTGTCAGGTTTTCTTATTTTTGGTACTCCCTCTTTATATGGGTGGATCTTTTGCATAAAGTGTCACAGTCTTCTCATACTTGTTCATTGTGCTAAAGTGAAGAAAACCTTCCTCACCATTATAAAAACTTCTTAAACTTTTCACTTTGCAGTGTGCAAACTTTAAAAGTAAAAATGACATATTTATTCACAAACCTTCACATCACATCGCATACTGCCATTATGTACAGCCTGAAATTCTGAAACCATATCCCTGGTATCATCTGAAATACTCTTATCCCAAATTAGGTTGTGTATTGCATCTCTACACACTATTTCTGCATCATGTGCATACAGTAACATTAGTAGCTTCCATATTGTTCCCCAGTGGTTCAGCTGGACATGCAGTCACCCTGTCTTACATTCACCTCACATAATACACCATTTGCAAAAGCAATAAACACCTGTAAGGACAATGTATAGTCTTGTTGCACTTTCACATTATTTCAGACCACTCACTCAAAACACTTTGCTCTCAAACAAGAACTTACCTTATCATAACCTATAACTACGTTATTCAAAATTTCTATCCATGTTATTGTTATCATGTGCTTGTTTCTTTCATATATGTTCACCACTTTCCTGAGCATTAGGGACAGGCAAAGAAATAGCTATTTTCCTTTTTTCTAGCCGAGATGGCACATGCAGCTGAGTCCCTTATCAAGGCCATCCTGTTAATGCTTTAAGGGAGGTGGGGCCTGGATGTGGATAGGGAACTGTGGTGTTGGTGGATTACAAATGACAGCTAGAGACTGAGTGTGAATGAATGTGGCATTTTTTGTCTTTTCCTGGAATGATATGGTATACTGGGGTCGACGTGCTGTCAATGGATTGAACCAGGGCATGTGAAGCGTCTGGGGCAAACCATGGAAAGTTTTGTGGGGCCTAGATGTAGAAAGGGAGTTGTGATTTCGGTTCATTACACATGACTGCCAAGGACTGAAATGTTTAAGGACAATATGTGGTGTGAGGTGGTTTGATCGAGTAAGTAATGAAAGGGTAAGAGAGACGTGTGGTAATAAAGAGTGTGGTTGAGAGAGCGGAAGAGGGTGTATTGAAATGGTTTGGTCATGTGGACAGAATGAATGAGGAAAGATTGACTAAGAGGATATATGTGTCAAAGGTGGTGGGAACGAGAAGTGGGAGACCAAATTGGAGGTGGAAGGATGGAGTGAAAAATATTTTGAGCGACCGTGGCCTGAAAATATAGGAGGGTGAAAGGCGTGCAAGGAATAGAGTGAATTGGAACGATGTGGTATACTGGGGTCGACATGCTGTCAGTGGATTGAACCAGGGCATGTGAAGCGTCTGAGGTAGACCATGGAAGGTTTTGTGGGGCCTAGATGTATAAAGGGAGTTGTGATTTCGGTACATTACACATGACTGCTAAGGACTGAAATGTTTAAGGACAATATGTGGTGTGAGGTGGTTTGATCGAGTAAGTGATGAAAGGGTAAGAGAGACGTGTGGTAATAAAGAGTGTGGTTGAGAGAGCAGAAGAGGGTGTATTGAAATGGTTTGGTCACTTGGACAGAATGAATGAGGAAAGATTGACTAAGAGGATATATGTGTCAAAGATGATGGGAACGAGAAGTGGGAGACCAAATTGGAGGTGGAAGGATGGAGTGAAAAATATTTTGAGCGACCGTGGCCTGAAAATATACGATGGTGAAAGGCGTGCAAGGAATAGAGTGAATTGGAATGATGTGGTATACTGGGGTCGATGTACTGTCAGTGGATTGAACCAGGGCATGTGAAGCTTCTGGGGTAGACCATGGAAAGTTCTGTGGGGCCTGGATGTGGAAAGGGAGCTGTGGTTTTGGTGCATTACACATGACAGCTAGGGACTGAATGTGAGCGAGTGTGAACAGATGAGGCCTTTGTTGTCTTTTCTTAGTGGTACCTCAAGTGCGTATGGGGGGAGGGGGGTGCCATTTCATGTGAAGGAGGGTGGCGAAGGGAATGGATGAAGGCAGCAAGTATGAATATTTACATGTGTATATATGTGTATGTATATGTATGCATACGGTGAGATTTATAGGTATGTATATGTGTGTCTGTGGGCGTGTATGTATATACATGTGTATGTGGGTGAGTTGGGCCATTCTTTCGTCTGTTCCCTTGCACTGCCTCGCTAATGTGGGAGACAGCGACAAAGAATGATAAATATATATATAAATGATTATTATTGTTATACTTTGTCGCTGTCTCCCGCATTAGCGAGGTAGTGCAAGGAAACAGACAAAAGAATGGCCCAACCCACCCACATACACATGTATATACATACACGTCCACACACGCACATATACATACCTATACATCTCAATGTATACATATATATACACGCACAGACATATACATATATACACATGTATGTAATTCATACTGTCTGCCCATATTCATTTCCGTCGCCACCCTGCCACACATGATGTGACAACCCCCTCCCCCGCATGTGCACGAGGTAGCGCTAGGAAAAGACAACAATGGCCACATTCGTTCACAGTCTCTAGCTGTCATGTGTAATGCACGGAAACCACAGCTCCCTTTCCACATCCAGGCCCTACAAACGTTCCATGGTTTACCCCAGACGCTTCACATGCCCTGCTTCAATCCATTGACAGCACGTCGACCCTGTTATACCACATCATTCCAATTCACTCTATTCCTTGCACGCCTTTCACCCTCCTGCATGCTCAGGCCCCGATCACTCAAAATCTTTTTCACTCCATCTTTCCACCTCTAATTTGGTGTCCCACTTCTCATTCCCTCCACCTCTGACACACACATCCTCTTTGTCAATCTTTCCTCACTCATTCTGTCCATGTGACCAAACCATTTCAAAACACCCTCTTTGTGCTCTCTCAACCACACTCTTTTTATCACCACACATCTCTCTTATCCTTTCATTACTTACTCGATCAAACTACCTCACACCACATATTGTCCTCATACATCTCATTTCCAGCACATCCACCCTCCTCCGCACAACTGTATCTATAACCCACACCTCGCAACCATATAACATTGTTGGAACCACTACTCCTTTAAACATACCCATTTTTGCTTTCCAAGATAACCCTCTTGAATTCCACACATTTTTCAGGGCTCCCAAAACATTCGCCCCCTCCCCCACCCTATGATTCACTTCCACTTCTATGGTTCCATCCACTGCCAAATCCACTCCCAGATATGTAAAACACTTCACTTCCTCCAGTTTTTCTCCATTCAAACGTAGCTCCCAATTGACTTGTCCCTCAACCCTACTGAACCTAATAAACTTGCTCTTATTCACATTTGCTCTCAACTTTCTTCTTTCACACACTTTACCAAACTCAGTCACCAGCTTCTGCAGTTTCTCACCAGAATCAGCCACCAGCACTGTATCATCAGCAAACAACATCTGACTCACTTCCCAAGCTCTCTCATGCACAACAGACTGCATACTCGCCTATCTTTCCAAAACTCTTGCATTCACGTCCCTAAAAACCCCATCCATAAACAAATTAAACAACCATGGAGACATCACGCACCCCTGCCGCAAACCAACATTCACTGAAAACCAGTCTCTTTCCTCTCTTCCTACACGTACACATGCCTTACATCCTTGATAAAAACTTTTCACTGCTTCTAACAACTAGCCTCCCACACCATATAATTTTAATACCTTCCGCAGAGCATCTCTATCAACTCTTATCATATGCCATCTCCAGATCCATAAATGCTACATACAAATCCATTTGCTTTTCTAAGTATTTCTCATATACATTCTTCAAAGCAAACACATCCTCTACCACTTCTGAAACCACACTGCTCTTCCCCAATCTGATGCTCTGTACATGCCATCACCCTCTCAATCAAAACCCTCCCATATGATTTCCCAGGAATACTCAACAAACTTATACCTCTGTCATTTGAGCGCTCACTTTTGATCTCTATTTCCCGTGTCAGCGAGGTAGTGCAAAGAAACAGACGAAGAATGGTCCAACCACTCATATACCCATATATATACATAAATGCCCATACATGCACATATGCATACATATACATTTCAATGTATACCTACATATACATACTCAGACATATAATTATAAACATATGTATGTATTCATACTTGTTTCCTTCATCCATTCCTATTGCTACCCTGCTACAGAGGAAATAGTGCACACACACACACACACACATCCAGTGAGGTGGTGCCAGGAAAGGACAAAAAGCCACATTCATTCATGCTCATTCTCTAGCTGTCATGTGTAATGCACCAAAACCACAGCTTCCTATCCACATTCAGGTTCCACGGACCCTTCCATGGTTTACCCCAGACATTTCACATGCCCTGGTTCAGTCCATTTAGAGCATGTCAACCCCGGCATACCACATCATTCCAATTCACTTTATTCCTTGCACACCTCTCACCCTCCTGTATGTTCCAGCTCTGATCACTCAAAATCTTTTTCACTCCATCCCTTCACCTCCAATTTGGTCTTCAACTTCTTGTTCCCTCCACCTCTGACACATATATCCTCTTTGTCAACCTTTTCTCACTCATTCTCTCCATATGTCCAAACCATTTGAGCATTCCATGTTTTGCTGTCTCACCCATGCTCTTTTAATTTCCACACATCTCTTACTTACTTGATCAAACCACCTCACACCACATATTGTCCTCTCAGACATTTCATTTCCAATACATCCACCCTCCTCCATACAACCCTATATATAGCTCATGCCTTGCCATCATATAATGTTGTTGGAACTACTATTCCTTCAGACATATCTCAGATATCCTTCTCTCTTTCCACACATTCTTTATAATCACAAGAACCTTCGCCCCCTCCCCTACCCTATGATTCACTTTGGCTTCCATGGTTCCATTCGCTGCTAAGTCCTCTCCCAGATAAAACACTTCCTCCAAGTTTTCTTTATTAACAGTAACCTCGCAACTAACTTATTATCACATATAGTGATTACTTATGTAGCAATAACAGTTACTTGTATTTATGTACAGTAAACCCTCAGTTTGATAGACTAATCCCGGGGAGGGGGTGTCCATTAACGCTGAAAATCTGTTAGATTGAGCATGTAACCTATGGTCCATTTTTTAATACAGTATACTGTTTACTGACTTCATTTTAGCTCATCTTTCACTTGTTGCCATTTTGAATTGTAAGTATTGCAAAATTACGTAATAAATAAAGTTACAATTCTCTGTATACAACCTAACTACATGGTAGCTTGAGGCAGACTGAGACCAAAATGAAGCAAGTATACCCCACACTACCAAACGCAAGTGCAATATGAAATGCATATGGTGCGGTGTTGGAAATTTTTGATTTTTTAAATTAAGTAATGTATTATTTGCCCAGTCCATTGAACCTGAAATCTGTTAAATCGGGGTCTATTAAACCGAGGATTTACTGTATTAGTAATTTTCTGTCATACAACTTTTTAGATTTATGTATGCTATCTCTATTAAACATGCCCTCAGCCATCTTACTTCATTCATTCACCTAATTATACAATGAAGGTACTTTTTACACCTTTCGCAAGCTTCTTGCTTAATTTTATGTTATGTTTCGTTGTTGCTCTATCCCTACATCTCTTCATGGACTTTTCAATGTATACATCATCGAACTGTTTTAATAACTTTGTGATCAGATCATCCATGACTCTTTTCTTTTACAAGATGGGCATATTTAAAGACCTTGATTTTTCCCAGTAATTCAGCTGTCTTAATTCTGGTACCATCTGTCACTGTGGCAAAACTTAGGAAACGGGTTGCAGAGATGGAGTGTGGCAGTGGTTTGTGATGGCTAATGACAAGCCTGTTTGTGGTTGATACTCTTTTGTTTGCTGAGAATGAGGAGGAGTTAAAGAAAGTTGTAAGTGTCTCTAAGAGTGAGGAGGAGCTGCAGAAGGTTGTAAGTGTCTGCAAACGTGTGTAAGCATAGGCGATCAAAGGAAAATGTGAGTAAATTTAAAGTAATGGTGTTTGAATGGCAACAAGAGTGAAAGTATAAATTTTGGAAAAGGTAGAGTGTAAAAAGATATTGTACAAACCTTGTTATATATATATTCATTCATTTATTAGATTTATTAAACTTTGTCGCAGTCTCCCGCGTTACCGAGGTAGTTCAAGGAAACAGAGGAGAGAATGGCCCAACCCACCCACACACACATGTATATACATAAATGCCCACACATGCACATATACATACCTATACTTTTCAATGTATACATACATATACATACATACACATCAGTAAATTTTAGGGAGAATAAAAAGATGTTCTGGAAGGAGGTAAATAGGGTGCGTAAGACAAGGGAGCAAATGGGAACTTCAGTGAAGGGCGTAAATGGGGAGGTGATAACAAGTAGTGGTGATGTGAGAAGGAGATGGAATGAGTATTTTGAAGGTTTGTTGAATGTGTCTGATGACAGAGTAGCAGATATAGGGTGTTTGGGTCGAGGTGGTGTGCAAAGTGAGAGGGTTAGGGAAAATGATTTGGTAAACAGAGAAGAGGTAGTAAAAGCTTTGCGGAAGATGAAAGCCGGCAAGGCAGCAGGTTTGGATGGTATTGCAGTGGAATTTATTAAAAAAGGGGGTGACTGTATTGTTGACTGGTTGGTAAGGTTATTTAATGTATGTATGACTCATGGTGAGGTGCCTGAGGATTGGCGGAATGCGTGCATAGTGCCATTGTACAAAGGCAAAGGGGATAAGAGTGAGTGCTCAAATTACAGAGGTATAAGTTTGTTGAGTATTCCTGGTAAATTATATGGGAGGGTATTGATTGAAAGGGTGAAGGCATGTACAGAGCATCAGATTGGGGAAGAGCAGTGTGGTTTCAGAAGTGGTAGAGGATGTGTGGATCAGGTGTTTGCTTTGAAGAATGTATGTGAGAAATACTTAGAAAAGCAAATGGATTTGTATGTAGCATTTATGGATCTGGAGAAGGCATATGATAGAGTTGATAGAGATGCTCTGTGGAAGGTATTAAGAATATATGGTGTGGGAGGCAAGTTGTTAGAAGCAGTGAAAAGTTTTTATCGAGGATGTAAGGCATGTGTACGTGTAGGAAGAGAGGAAAGTGATTGGTTCTCAGTGAATGTAGGTTTGCGGCAGGGGTGTGTGATGTCTCCATGGTTGTTTAATTTGTTTATGGATGGGGTTGTTAGGGAGGTAAATGCAAGAGTCTTGGAAAGAGGGGCAAGTATGAAGTCTGTTGGGGATGAGAGAGCTTGGGAAATGAGTCAGTTGTTGTTCGCTGATGATACAGCGCTGGTGGGTGATTCATGTGAGAAACTGCAGAAGCTGGTGACGGAGTTTGGTAAAGTGTGTGGAAGAAGAAAGTTAAGAGTAAATGTGAATAAGAGCAAGGTTATTAGGTACAGTAGGGTTGAGGGTCAAGTCAAT
This sequence comes from Panulirus ornatus, assembly GCF_036320965.1. Taxonomy (NCBI): domain Eukaryota; kingdom Metazoa; phylum Arthropoda; class Malacostraca; order Decapoda; family Palinuridae; genus Panulirus; species Panulirus ornatus. The sequence continues at coordinate 21,148,444 of NC_092224.1, read as the reverse complement.
TGGGAGGTGAGTTTGAATGGTGAAAAACTGGAGGAAGTGAAGTGTTTTAGATATCTGGGAGTGGATCTGTCAGCGGATGGAACCATGGAAGCGGAAGTGGATCATAGGGTGGGTGAGGGGGCGAAAATTTTGGGAGCCTTGAAAAATGTGTGGAAGTCGAGAACATTATCCCGGAAAGCAAAAATGGGTATGTTTGAAGGAATAGTAGTTCCAACAATGTTGTATGGTTGCGAGGCGTGGGCTATGGATAGAGTTGTGCGCAGGAGGATGGATGTGCTGGAAATGAGATGTTTGAGGACAATGTGTGGTGTGAGGTGGTTTGATCGAGTAAGTAACGTAAGGGTAAGAGAGATGTGTGGAAATAAAAAGAGCGTGGTTGAGAGAGCAGAAGAGGGTGTTTTAAAATGGTTTGGGCACATGGAGAGAATGAGTGAGGAAAGATTGACCAAGAGGATATATGTGTCGGAGGTGGAGGGAACGAGGAGAAGAGGGAGACCAAATTGGAGGTGGAAAGATGGAGTGAAAAAGATTTTGTGTGATCGGGGCCTGAACATGCAGGAGGGTGAAAGGAGGGCAAGGAATAGAGTGAATTGGAGCGATGTGGTATACAGGGGTTGACGTGCTGTCAGTGGATTGAATCAAGGCATGTGAAGCGTCCGGGGTAAACCATGGAAAGCTGTGTAGGTATGTATATTTGTGTGTGTGGACGTGTGTATGTACATGTGTATGGGGGGGGTTGGGCCATTTCTTTCGTCTGTTTCCTTGCGCTACCTCGCAAACGCGGGAGACAGCGACAAAGTATAAAAAAAAAAAAAAAAACATACACAGACATATACATATATACACGTGTACATATTCATGCATGTTGCCTTCATCCATTCCCATCGCCACCCCGCCACACATGAAATGGCACCCCCGCTTGTGCGTGAGGTAGTGATAGGAAAAAACAACAAAGGCCACATTCGTTCACACTCAGTCTCGAGCCGTCATGTGTAATACACCAAAACCTTAGCTCCCTTCACATATCCAGGCCCCAGATGCTTCATATGATCTGGTTCAATCCATTGACAGTATGTTGACCCTGGTATACCACATCATTCCAATTCACTCTATTCCTTGCATGCCTTTCATCTTCCTGTATGTTCAGGCTCTGATCGCTCAAAATCTTTTTCACTCCATCATTCCACCTCCAATTTGTTTATACACACACACACATATATATATATATATATATATATATATATATATATATATATATATATATATATATATATATATATATATATATATATTTTTCTTTCAAACTATTCGCCATTTCCCGCATTAGCGAGGTAGCGTTAAGAACAGAGGACTGGGCCTTTGAGGGAATACCCTCACCTGGTGCAATTCTCTGTTCCCTCTTTTGGAAAATTAAAAAAAAAAAAAAGGAGAGGGGAGGATTTCCAGCCCCCCCGCTCCCTCCCCTTTTAGTCGCCTTCTACAACACGCAGGGAATACGTGGGAAGTATTCTTTCTCCCCTATCCCCAGGGAAAATATATATATATATATATATATATATATATATATATATATATATATATAAAAAAAAAACTGGAGGAAGTGAAGTGTTTTAGATATCTGGGAGTGGATCTGTCAGCGGATGGAACCATGGAAGCGGAAGTGGATCATAGGGTGGGGGAGGGGGCGAAAATTTTGGGAGCCTTGAAAAATGTGTGGAAGTCGAGAACATTATCTCGGAAAGCAAAAATGGGTATGTTTGAAGGAATAGTGGTTCCAACAATGCTGTATGGTTGCGAGGCGTGGGCTATGGATAGAGTTGTGCGCAGGAGGATGGATGTTCTGGAAATGAGATGTTTGAGGACAATGTGTGGTGTGAGGTGGTTTGATCGAGTAAGTAACGTAAGGGTAAGAGAGATGTGTGGAAATAAAAAGAGCGTGGTTGAGAGAGCAGAAGAGGGTGTTTTGAAATGGTTTGGGCACATGGAGAGAATGAGTGAGGAAAGATTGACCAAGAGGATATATGTGTCGGAGGTGGAGGGAACGAGGAGAAGAGGGAGACCAAATTGGAGGTGGAAAGATGGAGTGAAAAAGATTTTGTGTGATCGGGGCCTGAACATGCAGGAGGGTGAAAGGAGGGCAAGGAATAGAGTGAATTGGAGCGATGTGGTATACAGGGGTTGACGTGCTGTCAGTGGATTGAATCAAGGCATGTGAAGCGTCTGGGGTAAACCATGGAAAGCTGTGTAGGTATGTATATTTGCGTGTGTGGACGTGTGTATGTACATGTGTATGGGGGGGGGTTGGGCCATTTCTTTCGTCTGTTTCCTTGCGCTACCTCGCAAACGCGGGAGACAGCGACAAAGTATAAAAAAAAAAAAAAAAAAAAAAATATATATATATATATATATATATATATATATATATATGTGTGTGTGTGTGTGTATGTATGTATTTATTATTTTTTTTATTTTGCTTTGTTCCTGTCTCCCGCGTTTGCGAGGTAGCGCAAGGAAACAGACGAAAGAAAATGGCCCAACCCACCCCCATAAATGCTACATACAAATCCATTTGCTTTTCTAAGTATTTCTCACATACATTCTTCAAAGCAAACACCTGATCCACACATCCTCTACCACTTCTGAAACCACACTGCTCTTCCACAATCTGATGCTCTGTACATGCCTTCACCCTCTCAATCAATACCCTCCCATATAATTTACCAGGAATGCTCAACAAACTTATACCTCTGTAATTTGAGCACTCACTCTTATCCCCTTTGCCTTTGTACAGTGGCACTATGCACGCATTCTGCCAATCCTCAGGCACCTCACCATGAGTCATACATACATTAAATAACCTTATCAACCAGTCAACAATACAGTCACCCCTTTTTTAATAAATTCCACTGCAATACCATCCAAACCTGCTGCCTTGCCGGCTTTCATCTTCCGCAAAGCTTTTACTACCTCTTCTCTGTTTACCAAATCATTTTCCCTAACCCTCTCACTTTGCACACCACCTCGACCAAAACACCCTATATCTGCCACTCTATCATCAAACACATTCAGCAAACCTTCAAAATACTCACTGCATCTCCTTCTCACATCACCACTACTTGTTATCACCTCCCCATTAGCGCCCTTCACTGAAGTTCCCATTTGCTCCCTTGTCTTACGCACTTTATTTACCTCCTTCCAGAACATCTTTTTATTCTCCCTAAAATTTAATGATACTCTCTCACCCCAACTCTCATTTGCCCTCTTTTTCACCTCTTGCACCTTTCTCTTGACCTCCTGTCTCTTTCTTTTATACATCTCCCACTTAGTTGCATTTTTTCCCTGCAAAAATCGTCCAAATGCCTCTCTCTTCTCTTTCACTAATAATCTTACTTCTTCATCCCACCACTCACTACCCTTTCTAATCAACCCACCTCCCACTCTTCTCATGCCACAAGCATCTTTTGCGCAATCCATCACTGATTCCCTAAATACATCCCATTCCTCCCCCACTCCCCTTACTTCCATTGTTCTCACCTTTTTCCATTCTGTACTCAGTCTCTCCTGGTACTTCCTCACACAAGTCTCCTTCCCAAGCTCACTTACTCTCACCACCCTCTTCACCCCAACATTCACTCTTCTTTTCTGAAAACCCATACAAATCTTCACCTTAGCCTCCACAAGATAATGATCAGACATCCCTCCAGTTGCACCTCTCAGCACATTAACATCCAAAAGTCTCTCTTTTGCGTGCCTTTCAATTAACACGTAATCCAATAACGCTCTCTGGCCATACGTATACTTATGTATATCTCGCTTTTTAAACCATATATATGTATATATATATTCCTATGAGTCCACGGGGAAAATGAAACACTAAAAGTTTCCATATATATTAATATCCCTGGGGATAGTGGAGAAAGAATACTTCCCGCGCATTCCTCACGTGTCGTAGAAGGTGATTAAAGGGAACGGGAGTGGGGGCTAGAAACCCTCCCCTCCTTGTATTTAAACTTTCTAAATGGGGAAACAGAAGAAGGAGTCATGCGTGGAGTGCTCATCCTCCTCGAAGGCTCAGATTGGGGTGTCTAAATGTGTGTGGATGTAACCAAGATGAGAAAAAAGGAGAGATAGGTAGTATGTTTGAGGAAAGGAACCTGGATGTTTTGGCTCTGAGTGAAACCAAGCTCAAGGGTAAAGGGAAAGAGTGGGTTGTGAATGTCTTGGGAGTAAAGTCAGGGGTTAGTGAGAGGACAAGAGCAAGGGAAGGAGTAGCACTACTCCTGAAGCAGGAGTTGTGGTAGTATGTGATAGAGTGTAAGAAAGTAAACTGAAAGTAAAACTGAAAGTGGATGGAGAGAGATGGGTGATTATTGGTGCATATGCACCTGGGCATGAGAAGAAAGATCAAGAGAGGCAAGTGTTTTAGGAGCAGCTGAATGAGTGTGTTAGTAGTTTTGACGCACGAGACCGGGTTATAGTGATGGGTGATTTGAATGCAAAGGTGAGTAATGTGGCAGTTTAGGGAATAGTTGGTGTACATGGGGTGTTTAGTGTTGTAAATGTAAATGGTGAAGAGCTTGTGGATTTATGTGCCGAAAAAGGACTGGTGATTGGTTTAAAAAGAGATATGTACATAAGTATGTGTATGTAAGTAGAAATGGCCAGAGCGTTATTGGATTATGTGTTAATTGATAGGCACACGAAAGAGAAACTTTTGGATATTAATGTGCTGAGAGGTGCAACTGGAGGGATGTCTGATCATTATCTTGAGGAGGCAAAGGTGAAGATATGTAGAGGTTTTCAGAAAAGAAGAAAGTTGGAGTGAAGAGAGTGGTGAGAGTAAGTGAGCTTGGGAAGGAGACTTGTGTGAGGAAGTACCAAGAGAGACTGAGTACAGAATGGAAAAAGGTGAGAACAAAGGATGTAATGGGAGTGGGGGAGGAATGGGATGTATTTAAGGAAGCAGTGATGGCTGGCGCAAAAGGTGCTTGTGGCATGAGAAGCGTGGGAGGTGGCCAGATTAGAAAGGGTAGTGAGTGGTGGGATGCAGAAGTAAGATTGTTAGTGAAAGAGAAGAGAGAGGCATTTGGACCATATTTGCAAGGAACTAATACAAATGAATGGAAGATGTATAAAAGAAAGAGGCAGGAGGTCAAGAGAAAGGTGCAAGAGGTGAAAAAGAGGGCAAATGAGAGTTGGGGTGAGAGAGAGTCATTAAATTCTAGGGAGAATAAAAAAGATGTTTTGGAAGAGGTAAATAAAGCACGTAAGATAAGGAATCAAATGGGAACATCAGTGAAGGAGGCCAATGGGGAGGTGATAACAAGTAGTGGTGATGTGAGAAGGAGGAGTGAGTATTTTGAAGGTTTGTTGAATGTGTTTGATGATAGAGTGGTAGATATAGGGTGCTTTGGTCGAGGTGGTGTGCAAAGTGAGACGGTTAGGGAGAATGATTTGGTAAACAGAGAAGAGGTAATAAAAGCTTTGTGGAAGATGAAAGCTGGCAAGACAGCGGGTTTGGATGGTATTGCAGTGGAATTTATTAAAAAAGGGGGTGACTATATTGTTGACTAGTTGGTAAGGTTATTTAATGTATGTATGACTCATGGTGAGGTGCCTGAGGATTGGCGGAATGCTTGCATAGTGCCATTGTACAAAGGCAAAGGGGATAAAGGTGAGTGCTCAAATTACAGAGGTATAAGTTTGTTGAGTATTCCTGGTAAATTATATGGGAGGGTATTGATTGAGAGGGTGAAGGTATATACAGAGCATCAGATTGGGGAAGAGCATTGTGGTTTCAGAAGTGGTAGAGGATGTGTGGCTCAGGTGCTTGCTTTGAAGAATGTATGTGAGAAATACTTAGAAAAGCAAATGGATTTGTATGTAGCATTTATGGATCTGGAGAAGGCATATGATAGAGTTGATAGAGCTGCTTTGTGGAAGGTATGAAGAATGTATGGTGTGGGAGGCAAGTTGTTAGAAGCAGTGAAAAGTTTTTATCGAGGATGTAAGGCATTTGTGCGAGTAGGAAGAGAGGAAAGTGCTTGGTTCTCAGTGAATGTTGGCTTGCGGCAGGGGTGCGTGATGTCTCCTTGGTTGTTTAATTTGTTTATGGATGGGGTTGTTAGGGAGGTGAATGCAAGAGTTTTGGAGAGAGGGGCAAGTATGCAGTCTGTGGATGAGAGAGCTTGGGAAGTGAGTCAGTTGTTGTTCGCTGATGATACAGTGCTGGTGGCTGATTCATGTGAGAAACTGCAGAAGCTGGTGACTGAGTTTGGTAAAGTGTGTGAAAGAAGAAAGCTGAGAGTAAATGTGAATAAGAGCAAGGTCATTAGGTACAGTAAGGTTGAGGAACAAGTCAGTTGGGAGGTAAGTTTGAATGGAAAAAACTGGAGGAAGTGACGTGTTTTAATATCTGGGAGTGGATTTGGCAGTGGATGGAACCATGGAATCGGAAGTGAATCATAGGGTGAGGGAGGATGCGAAAGTTCTGGGAGCATTGAAAAATGTGTGGAAGTCGAGAACGTTATCATGGGAAGCAAAAATGGATATGTGTGAAGGAATAGTGGTTCCAACAATGTTATATGGTTACGAGGCATGGGCTATGGATAGAGCTGTGCGAAGGAGGGTGGATGTGCTGGAAATGAGATGTTTGAGGACAATATGTGGTGTGAGGTGGTTTGATCAAGTGAGTAATGAAAGGGTAAGAGAGATTGTTAATAAAAGAGTGTGGCTGAGAGAGCAGAAGAGGGTGTTTTGAAATGGTTTGGTCACATGGAAAGAATGAGTTAGGAAAGATTGACCAAGAGGATATCTATGTCAGAGGTGAAGGGAACAAGGAGAAGTGGGAGACCAAATTGGAGGTGGAAAGATTGAGTGAAAAAGATTTTGAGCGATCGGGGCCTGAACATGCAGGAAGGTGAGTGTTTGTTGTCTTTTCCTATCGCTACCTCGCACACATGCTGGGGGAGTGGGTTGTCATTTCATGTGTGGCGGGGTGGTGACGGGAATGAATAAGGGCAGACTATGAATTATGTGCATGTGTATATGTGTATATGTCTGTGTGTATATATATGTATACGTTGAGATATATAGGTATGTATAGGTGTGACAAAGCAAAATGAATAGAAATATTAGGTGCGTGTGTGGACGCGTATGTATTTACACGTGTATGTGGGTGGGTTGGGCCATTCTTTCGTCTGTTTCCTTGCGCTACCTCGCTAATGTGAGAGACAGTGATAAAGTATAATAAGATAAAAATATATATATTTTGCTTTTGCTTTGTTGCTGTCTCCCGCGTTTGCGAGGTAGCGCAAGGAAACAGACGAAAGAAATGGCCTAACCCACCCCCATACACATGTATATACATGCACGTCCACACACGCAAATATACATACCCATACATCTCAATGTACACATATATATACACACAGAGACACATACAAATATACACATTCACACTGTCTGCCTTTATTCATTCTCATTGCCACTCCGCCACACATGGAATACCATCCCCCTCCCCCCCTCATGTGTGCAAGGTAGCGCTAGGAAAAGACCACAAAGGCCCCATTCGTTCACACTCAGTCTCTAGCTGTCATGCAATAATGCCCGAAACCACAGCTCCCTTTCCACATCCAGGCCCCACACAACTTTCCATGGTTTACCCCAGATGCTTCACATGCCCTGATTCAATCCATTGACAGCACGTCGACCCCGGTATACCACATCGATCCAATTCACTCTATTCCTTGCCTGCCTTTCACCCTCCTGCATGTTCAGGCCCCGATCACACAAAATCTTTTTCACTCCATCTTTCCACCTCCAATTTGGTCTCCCACTTCTCCTCGTTCCCTCCACCTCCGACACATATATCCTCTTGGTCAATCTTTCCTCACTCATTCTCTCCATGTGCCCAAACCATTTCAAAACACCCTCTTCTGCTCTCTCAACCACGCTCTTTTTATTTCCACACATCTCTCTTACCCTACATTACTTACTAGATGAAACTACCTCACACCACATATTGTCCTCAAACATCTCATTTCCAGCACATCCACCCTCCTGCGCACAACGCTATCCATAGCCCACGCCTCGCAATCATACAACATTGTTGGAACCACTATTCCTTCAAACATACCCATTTTTGCTTTCCGAGATAATGTTCTCGACTTCCACACATTCTTCAAGGCTCCCAGGATTTTCGCCCCCTCCCCCACCCTATGATCCACTTCCGCTTCCATGGTTCCATCCGCTGCCAGATCCACTCCTAGATATCTAAAACACTTTACTTCCTCCAGTTTTTCTCCATTCAAACTTACCTCCCAATTGACTTGACCCTCAACCCTACTGTACCTAATAACCTTGCTCTTATTCACATTTACTCTTAAGTTTCTTCTTTCACACACTTTACCAAACTCAGTCACCAGCTTCTGCAGTTTCTCACATGAATCAGCCACCAGCGCTGTATCATCAGCGAACAACAACTGACTCACTTCCTAAGCTCTCTCATCCCCAACAGACTTCATACTTGCCCCTCTTTCCAAAACTCTTGCATTCACCTCCCTAACAACCCCATCCATAAAGAAATTAAACAACCATGGAGACATCACACACCCCTGCCGCAAACCTACATTCACTGAGAACCAATCACTTTCCTCTCTTCCTACACGTACACATGCCTTACATCCTCGATAAAAACTTTTCACTGCTTCTAACAACTTGCCTCCCACACCATATGTTCTTAATACCTTCCACAGAGCATCTCTATCAACTCTATCATATGCCTTCTCCAGATCCATAAATGCTACATACAAATCCATTTGCTTTTCTAAGTATTTCTCACATACATTCTTCAAAGCAAACACCTGATCCACACATCCTCTACCACTTCTGAAACCACACTGCTCTTCCCCAATCTGATGCTCTGTACATGCCTTCACCCTCTCAATCAATACCCTCCCATATAATTTACCAGGAATACTCAACAAACTTATACCTCTGTAATTTGAGCACTCACTCTTATCCCCTTTGCCTTTATACAATGGCACTATGCACGCATTCTGCCAATCCTCAGGCACCTCACCATGAGTCATACATACATTAAATAACCTTACCAACCAGTCAATAATACAGTCACTCCCTTTTTTAATAAATTCCACTGCAATACCATCCAAACCTGCTGCCTTGCCGGCTTTCATCTTCCGCAAAGCTTTTACTACCTCTTCTCTGTTTACCAAATCATTTTCCCTAACCCTCTCACTTTGCACACCACCTCGACCAAGACACCCTATATCTGCCACTCTACCATCAAACACATTCAACAAACCTTCAAAATACTCACTCCATCTCCTTCTCACATCCCCACTACTTAATATCACCTCCCCATTTGCGCCCTTCACTGAAGTTCCCATTTGCTCCCTTGTCTTACGCACTTTATTTACCTCCTTCCAGAACATCTTTTTATTCTCCCTAAAATTTAATGATACTCTCTCACCCCAACTCTCATTTGCCCTCTTTTTCACCTCTTGCACCTTTCTCTTGACCTCCTGTCTCTTTCTTTTATACATCTCCCACTTAGTTGCATTTTTTCCCTGCAAAAATCGTCCAAATGCCTCTCTCTTCTCTTTCACTAATAATCTTACTTCTTCATCCCACCACTCACTACCCTTTCTAATCAACCCACCTCCCACTCTTCTCATGCCACAAGCATCTTTTGCGCAATCCATCACTGATTCCCTAAATACATCCCATTCCTCCCCCACTCCCTTACTTCCATTGTTCTCACCTTTTTCCATATATATATATATATATATATATATATATATATATATTATCCCTGGGGATAGGGTAGAAAGAAAACTTCCCACGTATTCCCTGCGTTTCGTAGAAGGCGACTAAAAGGGAAGGGAGCGGGGGGCTGGAAATCCTCCCCTCTCTTTTTTTTTTTAATTTTCCAAAAGAAGGAACAGGGAAGGGGTCCAGGTGAGGATATTCCCTCAGAGGCCCAGTCCTCTGTTCTTAAAGCTATCTTTCTAACGCGGGAAATGGCGAATAGTTTGAGAGAAAGAAAGAAAAAGAAGCATACCACTCTTAACCTACAGAGGATAGCTTCAGACCCAAACACTACCACCAGCCTGCACAGTGAGAGCTGACACAACATATCCTTGGTGGATTCAACCAACCACAACCCCCTCCTACGCAATAATAGTGATGATAGACATCAACAAAGTATTTGACACTGTCTCCTAACATATTTTTCACACAAATAATACCTTCGACAACAATGACAAAATGTGGTGAGCTTATTTCACAGTCAGCTGCCATGCCAGTCATTGACAATGGCTTCACCCCTAAAATACTTGAACTCTGTAGTAGAGTTTCCTAAGGAGCAGTTATCTCTCAAGTTCTTTTCATTCTCTTCCTACAAGACCTTCCATTACTTCAGGCACACTGCAAAATGAAGGTCTTTTTGTATGCAGACAACCACAACCACATCACAAAACCCTGACACCACAATAGCAGCATCAACCATGCAGCGCTACGTTACACCTCTTGCTCGTCATCTATTTTGGGGTTTGATAAAAGAATGGTTCAATCCAGTACAAACATTTGTTAAAATTCACTTGAATGCTACTGATTGGTAACTCATAGTGAGAACTGAGAGAGATGCTGGGACATCTGACATTCACCGTCATATGCATGCAACCATTAGCACTGGCAGACGTATAGCCAAGCATAATTTTTACGTTTACACATCTTTGATTTATGTCACCACTTGCTGCTTCACTTGTGACTCAAACATTATGCAAGCTATATCTCCTTATAAATCTCTTGAATCATGACTTGCTGTAAAGTTCTCGATGAGATCCTTTCCTGCTTGCTCCTTCAGAGTCTCAAAAAGACTTCTAGCCTTCACCTGAATTGTTAGTATTCTTATTGGTACATGTTTTTGAATTTGATCTTCCATCCACACCATCACCAACTTATCTATTTCGTGGATGAACCCTTTTCGTAGCTTTGTTATCAGACACTTCATTTTTGCCAAACCTTTCACTGCTTCACATATTTTTTCTCTGTAGTTTTGGCCTTTAAAATTATGGAGATCATCAAATGGGACATATGTAAATTACTTGCAATCACATTAACTTTTTTCCTCCTTCAAATTGGGTGATTACCTTCATTTTCAATTTCAAACAGAGAGGTGGGCCAAGTGAACATTTTCTAAGGTTCAGTCCTCTGTTCTTAAGGCACACTACCTCGCTAATGCGGAAAAGGGTGAATATGTATAAAAGAAGAAAAGATATATATATATATATATATATATATATATATATATAGAAGAGTGAATGTTGGGGTGAAGAGGGTGGTGAGAGTAAGTGAGCTTGGGAAGGAGACCTGTGTGAGGAAGTACCAGGAGAGACTGAGTACAGAATGGAAAAAGGTGAGAGCAATGGAAGCAAGGGGAGTGGGGGAGGAATGGGATGTATTTAGGGAATCAGTGATGGATTGCGCAAAAGATGCTTGTGGCATGAGAAGAGTGGGAGGTGGGTTGATTAGAAAGGGTAGTGAGTGGTGGGATGAAGAAGTAAGAGTATTAGTGAAAGAGAAGAGAGAGGCATTTGGACGATTTTTGCAGGGAAAAAATGCAATTGAGTGGGAGATGTATAAAAGAAAGAGACAGGAGGTCAAGAGAAAGGTGCAAGAGGTGAAAAAAAGGGCAAATGAGAGTTGGGGTGAGAGAGTATCATTAAATTTTAGAGAGAATAAAAAGATGTTCTGGAAGGAGGTAAATAAAGTGCGTAAGACAAGGGAGCAAATGGGAACTTCAGTGAAGGGCGCAAATGGGGAGGTGATAACAAGTAGTGGTGATGTGAGAAGGAGATGGAGTGAGTATTTTGAAGGTTTGTTGAATGTGTTTGATGATAGAGTGGCAGATATAGGGTGTTTTGGTCGAGGTGGTGTGCAAAGTGCGAGGGTTAGGGAAAATGATTTGTTAAACAGAGAAGAGGTAGTGAAAGCTTTGCGGAAGATGAAAGCCGGCAAGGCAGCAGGTTTGGATGGTATTGTTGACTGGTTGGTAAGGTTATTTAATGTATGTATGACTCATGGTGAGGTGCCTGAGGATTGGCAGAATGCGTGCATAGTGCCATTGTACAAAGGCAAAGGGGATAAGAGTGAGTGCTCAAATTACAGAGGTATAAGTTTGTTGAGTATTCCTGGTAAATTATATGGGAGGGTATTGATTGAGAGGGTGAAGGCATGTACAGAGCATCAGATTGGGGAAGAGCAGTGTGGTTTCAGAAGTGGTAGAGGATGTGTGGATCAGGTGTTTGCTTTGAAGAATGTATGTGAGAAATACTTAGAAAAGCAATGATTTGTAGCATTATGATCTGGAGAAGGCATATGATAGAGTTGATAGAGATGCTCTGTGGAAGGTATTAAGAATATATGGTGTAGGAGGAAAGTTGTTAGAAGCAGTGAAAAGTTTTTATCGAGGATGTAAGGCATGTGTACGTGTAGGAAGAGAGGAAAGTGATTGGTTCTCAGTGAATGTAGGTTTGCGGCAGGGGTGTGTGATGTCTCCATGGTTGTTTAATTTGTTTATGGATGGGGTTGTTAGGGAGGTAAATGCAAGAGTTTTGGAAAGAGGGGCAAGTATGAAGTCTGTTGGGGATGAGAGAGCTTGGGAAGTGAGTCAGTTGTTGTTCGCTGATGATACAGCGCTGGTGGCTGATTCATGTGAGAAACTGCAGAAGCTGGTGACTGAGTTTGGTAAAGTGTGTGGAAGAAGAAAGTTAAGAGTAAATGTGAATAAGAGCAAGGTTATTAGGTACAGTAGGGTTGAGGGTCAAGTCAATTGGGAGGTGAGTTTGAATGGAGAAAAACTGGAGGAAGTGAAGTGTTTTAGATATCTGGGAGTGGATCTGGCAGCGGATGGAAACATGGAAGCGGAAGTGGATCATAGGGTGGGGGAGGGGGCGAAAATCCTGGGGGCCTTGAAGAATGTGTGGAAGTCGAGAACATTATCTCGGAAAGCAAAAATGGGTATGTTTGAAGGAATAGTGGTTCCAATAATGTTGTATGGTTGCGAGGCGTGGGCTATGGATAGAGTTGTGCGCAGGAGGATGGATGTGCTGGAAATGAGATGTTTGAGGACAATGTGTGGTATGAGGTGGTTTGATCGAGTGAGTAACGTAAGGGTAAGAGAGATGTGTGGAAATAAAAAGAGCGTAGTTGAGAGAGCAGAAGAGGGTGTTTTGAAGTGGTTTGGGCACATGGAGAGAATGAGTGAGGAAAGATTGACCAAGAGGATATATGTGTCGGAGGTGGAGGGAACGAGGAGAAGAGGGAGACCAAATTGGAGGTGGAAAGATGGAGTGAAAAAGATTTTGTGTGATCGGGGCCTGAACATGCAGGAGGGTGAAAGGAGGGCAAGGAATAGAGTGAATTGGAGCGATGTGGTATACCGGGGTTGACGTGCTGTCAGTGGATTGAATCAAGGCATGTGAAGCGTCTGGGGTAAACCATGGAAAGCTGTGTAGGTATGTATATTTGCGTGTGTGGACGTATGTATATACATGTGTATGGGGGGGGGGGGTTGGGCCATTTCTTTCGTCTGTTTCCTTGCGCTACCTCGCAAACGCGGGAGACAGCGACAAAGCATAAAAAAAAAAAAAATGTATTTTATACATATTTGCCATTTCCGGCATTAGTGAGGTATATGTATATATATATATATATATATATATATATATATATATATATATATATATATATATATATATATATATATATATATATATTATTATATATTTATTATACTTTGTCGCTGTCTACAAGCAAATGGATTTGTATGTAGCATTTATGGATCTGGAGAAGGCATATGATAGAGTTGATAGAGATGCTCTGTGGAAGGTATTAAGAATATATGGTGGGAGGAAAGTTGTTAGAAGCAGTGAAAAGTTTTTATCGAGGATGTAAGGCATGTGTACGTGTAGGAAGAGAGGAAAGTGATTGGTTCTCAGTGAATGTAGGTTTGCGGCAGGGGTGTGTGATGTCTCCATGGTTGTTTAATTTGTTTATGGATGGGGTTGTTAGGGAGGTAAATGCAAGAGTTTTGGAAAGAGGGGCAAGTATGAAGTCTGTTGGGGATGAGAGAGCTTGGGAAGTGAGTCAGTTGTTGTTCGCTGATGATACAGCGCTGGTGGCTGATTCATGTGAGAAACTGCAGAAGCTGGTGACTGAGTTTGGTAAAGTGTGTGGAAGAAGAAAGTTAAGAGTAAATGTGAATAAGAGCAAGGTTATTAGGTACAGTAGGGTTGAGGGTCAAGTCAATTGGGAGGTAAGTTTGAATGGAGAAAAACTGGAGGAAGTGAAGTGTTTTAGATATCTGGGAGTGGATCTGGCAGCGGATGGAACCATGGAAGCGGAAGTGGATCATAGGGTGGGGGAGGGGGCGAAAATTCTGGGGGCCTTGAAGAATGTGTGGAAGTCGAGAACATTATCTCGGAAAGCAAAAATGGGTATGTTTGAAGGAATAGTGGTTCCAACAATGTTGTATGGTTGCAAGGCGTGGGCTATGGATAGAGTTGTGCGCAGGAGGATGGATGTGCTGGAAATGAGATGTTTGAGGACAATGTGTGGTGTGAGGTGGTTTGATCGAGTGAGTAACGTAAGGGTAAGAGAGATGTGTGGAAATAAAAAGAGCGTGGTTGAGAGAGCAGAAGAGGGTGTTTTGAAGTGGTTAGGGCACATGGAGAGGATGAGTGAGGAAAGATTGACCAAGAGGATATATGTGTCAGAGGTGGAGGGAGCAAGGAGAAGAGGGAGACCAAATTGGAGGTGGAAAGATGGAGTGAAAAAGATTTTGTGTGATCGGGGCCTGAACATACAGGAGGGTGAAAGGAGGGCAAGGAATAGAGTGGATTGGAGCGATGTGGTATACCGGGGTTGACGTGCTGTCAGTGGATTGAATCAAGGCATGTGAAGCGTCTGGGGTAAACCATGGAAAGCTGTGTAGGTATGTATATTTGCGTGTGTGGACGTATGTATATACATGTGTATGGGGGGGGGTTGGGCCATTTCTTTCGTCTGTTTCCTTGCGCTACCTCGCAAACGCTGGAGACAGCGACAAAGTAAAAAAAAAAAAAAAAAAAAAAAAATATATATATATATATATATATATATATATATATATATATATATATATATATATATATATATATATATATATGTATGTAGATTTATGTGCTGAAAAAGGACTGATGATTGGGAATACCTGGTTTAAAAAGCGAGATATACATAAGTATACTTATGTAAGTAGGAGAGATGGCCAGAGAGCGTTATTGGATTACGTGTTAATTGACAGGCGTGCGAAAGAGAGACTTTTGGATGTTAATGTGCTGAGAGGTGCAACTGGAGGGATGTCTGATCATTATCTTGTGGAGGCTAAGGTGAAGATTTGTATGGGTTTTCAGAAAAGAAGAGTGAATGTTGGGGTGAAGAGGGTGGTGAGAGTAAGTGAGCTTGAGAAGGAGACCTGTGTGAGGAAGTACCAGGAGAGACTGAGTACAGAATGGAAAAAGGTGAGAACAATGGAAGCAAGGGGAGTGGGGGAGGAATGGGATGTATTTAGGGAATCAGTGATGGATTGCGCAAAAGATGCTTGTGGCATGAGAAGAGTGGGAGGTGGGTTGATTAGAAAGGGTAGTGAGTGGTGGGATGAAGAAGTAAGAGTATTAGTGAAAGAGAAGAGAGAGGCATTTGGACGATTTTTGCAGGGAAAAAATGCAATTGAGTGGGAGATGTATAAAAGAAAGAGACAGGAGGTCAAGAGAAAGGTGCAAGAGGTGAAAAAAAGGGCAAATGAGAGTTGGGGTGAGAGAGTATCATTAAATTTTAGGGAGAATAAAAAGATGTTCTGGAAGGAGGTAAATAAAGTGCGTAAGACAAGGGAGCAAATGGGAACTTCAGTGAAGGGCGCAAATGGGGAGGTGATAACAAGTAGTGGTGATGTGAGAAGGAGATGGAGTGAGTATTTTGAAGGTTTGTTGAATATGTTTGATGATAGAGTGGCAGATATAGGGTGTTTTGGTCGAGGTGGTGTGCAAAGTGAGAGGGTTAGGGAAAATGATTTGGTAAACAGAGAAGAGGTAGTGAAAGCTTTGCGGAAGATGAAAGCCGGCAAGGCAGCAGGTTTGGATGGTATTGCAGTGGAATTTATAAAAAAAGGGGTGACTGTATTGTTGACTGGTTGGTAAGGTTATTTAATGTATGTATGACTCATGGTGAGGTGCCTGAGGATTGGCGGAATGCGTGCATAGTGCCATTGTACAAAGGCAAAGGGGATAAGAGTGAGTGCTCAAATTACAGAGGTATAAGTTTGTTGAGTATTCCTGGTAAATTATATGGGAGGGTATTGATTGAGAGGGTGAAGGCATGTACAGAGCATCAGATTGGGGAAGAGCAGTGTGGTTTCAGAAGTGGTAGAGGATGTGTGGATCAGGTGTTTGCTTTGAAGAATGTATGTGAGAAATACTTAGAAAAGCAAAAGCTGGTGGCGGATTCATGTGAGAAACTGCAGAAGCTGGTGACGGAGTTTGGTAAAGTGTGTGGAAGAAGAAAGTTAAGAGTAAATGTCAATAAGAGCAAGGTTATTAGGTACAGTAGGGTTGAGGGTCAAGTCAATTGGGAGGTGAGTTTGAATGGTGAGAGGCTGGAGGAAGTGAAGTGTTTTAGATATCTGGGAGTGGATCTGTCAGCGGATGGAACCATGGAAGCGGAAGTGGATCATAGGGTGGGGGAGGGGGCGAAAATTTTGGGAGCCTTGAAAAATGTGTGGAAGTCGAGAACATTATCCCGGAAAGCAAAAATGGGTATGTTTGAAGGAATAGTAGTTCCAACAATGTTGTATGGTTGCGAGGCGTGGGCTATGGATAGAGTTGTGCGCAGGAGGATGGATGTGCTGGAAATGAGATGTTTGAGGACAATGTGTGGTGTGAGGTGGTTTGATCGAGTAAGCAACGTAAGGGTAAGAGAGATGTGTGGAAATAAAAAGAGCGTGGTTGAGAGAGCAGAAGAGGGTGTTTTGAAATGGTTTGGGCACATGGAGAGAATGAGTGAGGAAAGATTGACCAAGAGGATATATGTGTCGGAGGTGGAGGGAACGAGGAGAAGAGGGAGACCAAATTGGAGGTGGAAAGATGGAGTGAAAAGGATTTTGTGTGATCGGGGCCTGAACATGCAGGAGGGTGAAAGGAGGGCAAGGAATAGAGTGAATTGGAGCGATGTGGTATACAGGGGTTGACGTGCTGTCAGTGGATTGAATCAAGGCATGTGAAGCGTCTGGGGTAAACCATGGAAGGCTGTGTAGGTATGTATATTTGCGTGTGTGGACGTGTGTATGTACATGTGTATGGGGGGGGTTGGGCCATTTCTTTCGTCTGTTTCCTTGCGCTACCTCGCAAACGCGGGAGACAGCGACAAAGTATAAAAAAAAAAAAAAAAAAAAAAAAAAAATATATATATATATATATATATATATATATATATATATATATATATATATATTTTTTTTTTTTGCTTTTTCGCTGTCTCCCGCGTTTGCGAGGTATCGCAAGGAAACAGACGAAAGAAATGGCCCAACCCACCCCCATACACATGTATATACATATGTCCACACACGCAAATATACATACCTACACAGCTTTCCATGGTTTACCCCAGACGCTTCACATGCCCTGATTCAATCCATTGACAGTACATCAACCCCGGTATACCACATCGATCCAATTCACTCTATTCCTTGCCCTCCTTTCACCCTCCTGCATGTTCAGGCCCCGATCACACAAAATCTTTTTCACTCCATCTTTCCACCTCCAATTTGGTCTCCCTCTTCTCCTCGTTCCCTCCACCTCTGACACATATATCCTCTTGGTCAATCTTTCCTCACTCATTCTCTCCATGTGACGAAACCATTTCAAAACACCCTCTTCTGCTCTCTCAACCACACTCTTTTTATTTCCACACATCTCTCTTACCCTTACATTACTTACTCAATCAAATTACCTCACACCACACATTCTTCTCAAACATCTCATTTCCAGCACATCCACCCTCCTCCGCACAACTCTATCCATAGCCTATGCCTCGCAACCATACAACATTGTTGGAACCACTATTCCTTCAAACATACCCATTTTTGCTTTCTGAGATAATGTTCTCGACTTCCACACATTCTTCAAGGCTCCCAGGATTTTCGCCCCCTCCCCCACCCTATGATTCACTTCCGCTTCCATGGTTCCATCCACAGCCAGATCCACTCCCAGATATCTAAAACACTTTACTTCCTCCAGTTTTTCTCCATTCAAACTTACCTCCCAGTTGACTTGACCCTCAACCCTACTGTACCTAATAACCTTGCTCTTATTCACATTTACTCTTAACTTTCTTCTTTCACACACTTCACCAAACTCATTCACCAGCTTCTGCAGTTTCTCACATGAATCAGCCACCAGCGCTGTATCATCAGCGAACAACAACTGACTCACTATATGTTCAGGCCCCAATCACTCAAAATCTTTTTCACTCCATCTTTCCACCCCCAATTTGGTCTCCCACTTCTCCTCGTTCCCTCCACCTCAGACGTATATATCCTCTTGGTCAATCTTTCCTCACTCATTCTCTCCATGTGACCAAACCATTTCAAAACACCCTCTTCTGCTCTCTCAACCACACTCTTTTTATTTCCACACATCTCTCTTACCCTTACATTACTTACTCAATCAAATTACCTCACACCACACATTCTTCTCAAACATCTCATTTCCAGCACATCCACCCTCCTCTGCACAACTCTATCCATAGCCTACGCCTCGCAACCATCCAACGTTGTTGGAACCATTATTCCTTCAAACATACCCATTTTTGCTTTCTGAGATAATGTTCTCGACTTCCACACATTCTTCAAGGCTACCAGGATTTTCGCCCCCTCCCCCACCCTATGATTCACTTCCGCTTCCATGGTTCCATCCACAGCCAGATCCACTCCCAGATGTCTAAAACACTTTACTTCCTCCAGTTTTTCTCCATTCAAACTTACCTCCCAATTGACTTGACCCTCAACCCTACTGTACCTAATAACCTTGCTCTTATTCACATTTACTCTTAAGTTTCTTCTTTCACACAGTTTACCAAACTCAGTCACCAGCTTCTGCAGTTTCTCACATGACTCAACCACCAGCACTGTATCATCAGCGAACAACAACTGACTCACTTCCAAAGCTCTCTCATCCCCAACAGAGTGCACACTAGCCCCTCTTTCCAAAACTCTTGCATTCACCTCCCTAACAACCCCATTCATAAACAAATTAAACAACCATGGAGACATCACACACCCTTGCCGCAAACCTACATTCACTGAGAACCAATCACTTTCATCTCTTCCTACATGTACATATGCCTTACATCCTCGATAAAAACTTTTCACTGCTTCTAACAACTTGCCTCCCACACCATATATTCTTAGTACCTTCCACAGAGCATCTCTATCAACTCTTATCATATGCCTTCTCCAGATCCATAAATGCTACGTAAAAATCCATTTGCTTTTCTGAGTATTTCTCACATGCATTCTTCAAAGCAAACACCTGATCCAAACATCCTCTACCACTTCTGAAACCACACTGCTCTTCCCCAATCTGATGCTCTGTACTTGCCTTCACCCTCTGAATCAATACCCTCCCATATAATTTTCCAGTAATATTCAACAAACTTATACCTCTGTAATTTGAGCGCTCACTCTTATCCCCTTTGCCTTTGTACAATGGCACTATGCAAGTATATATATAGCCTTTAGGGAATATATAGCCTTTAAGGGAATATCCTCATTTGCCCCCAATCTCTGTTCCTTCTTTAGGAAAATTAAAAACGGGTGTGTGTCCTGTCCCCCGCTCTCTCCCCTTTTAGTCACCTGTTACGACATGCATGGAATATGTGGGAAGTATTCTTTCTCCCCTATCCCTGACATACGTTTGAGTTCCATTCTGACTGACTGATCAGATCTTGAAATAGACACAAGTCAAACATATGTCAGCATGGCATGTAGAATTCTTATATCTGTACAGCATTCTTTGATCTTAGTTTCTGTCATGATTATCTCATTTTTTTATTAACCAGCTTTATTATATGATTCTGTGGTTTCTTTTTACCCCTTATTTAAGATTCCGTTGTTTATATTTCATTTTTTTTATTTACATTTTTTCCGGTTATATGTATGGATGGTCATAAGTCGCTTAGGTTGTAAGTAGGGGAGAGCTTATATATATGTGTGGCTTTTATTTGTCTGTTTTCCTAGTGCTACTTTGTTGATGCAGGTGGTTGCAGTGCTGTTTCCTATTGGGTAGGGTGGCACCAGGAATGAATGAAGGCAAGCAAGTATGAATATTTACATGTGTATATATGTATATGTATGTGTATTTACGTGTATGTGTGTGTATATGAGTGGATGGGTCTTTCTTCATCTGTTTCCTTGCACTATCTTGCTGAGTGGAAAATGGTGATCAAGTACAAGAATATGATATTATATGTGAATAAATAGATGTCTGGGGATATGGGAGAATGAATGCTTTCCAAGTACTTCTTGCATGTTGTAGAAGATGTCTAAAGAGGGTGGGATCCTTTTGGGGATGGGGAGAAAGAAAACTTCTTATGTATTTCCTGCATGTTGTAGGAGATGAATAAAGATGGTTAGAGGAAGGGGCTGGATACCATCCCCTTTAAGCTTTTTTAATTTCTAAGTATTGGAACAGACGGAGCCAAGTGACAATTGCTTATCCTTCTCGAAGGCTCAGATAGGGTTTATCCATTGGAAATCAGACACCCTCATTCTAATGTGAATTACCTTTTGCAGAATTTTCCTGTGATGCCGCCAAACATGATGCAATTCTATCCTTCTACACATGGATCGAGCAATTTAGTATACCAGATATCCCCGGTGAGTAAGGTACCTTTCACATATTTCTGTCATTAATGAAAGAACAGAGAGTCATATACTGTGCCATGTTTCTTTACCCCTTTATAATCTAAGAAAAATTTTTCTTTGTATTAGCATTGAAAGTAAAAGCTTCTCATAGAATTACAAGTTTTTTATTTTAAGCTAAAAAGGATGGGCTATTCTTAAAATATATATAAGATCAAACATTTTTTATGTTGTCATGGAAAATTTGATTTTGTAATTGTTTCACTCTGTGCCATTGTAATATCACCTTTGATCAGGACATGACTCTTTGAATCCTTTCTGTTTTCAAAATTTTTTGTTTTATCATTATGTATTACTAAGTCAGTTTGTGTTGGTGATTGAAATGATTGATTTTCTACTGTAAGACAATATCAGAGAAATAAGAATGGATATTTTTATTTCAAGAACTTTTATCATACAACAGTTTTTATGATGCAGTCATAAAATATTGGTCATAAGAAGTAGCTGTAGATGCCTTTCTTTCTGTCAGTTTGAAATGAATATACAAGTTTTAGAAAGTAGGAAAAGTTTTATTGGTTAGAATTTCATCTTACCATACCATCTCAGATTGTGGTAAAATACATATTGTCTTTTTATGTGTTTTATGTGATCATTTTCTCCCAACACATTATAGTTTACTTGGCTCTAGGTTGAAATGCTGTGCATCAATATATAATGATTTTTAACCTCATCTCTTCTATTTCTTTTTATTGCTTGTCTCTTGTTTTACAATCTCTTCTTTATCATTTGTAGGTGTATGTTTGTCTCTGTTTGATTATATATTTTTATAGTACACAAGGGGAATATTACTCATTTGGCTCTTTATGTTAAACCATCTTTGTTTTTCTATAACTTTAAACATTTTAAAGCTTTCTACATTCTCTGTTTCTTCTAATTTCTTACATTCATTTGCTACTTTTTTACTGTAGGAGGTTTGTACACATATCTTCTATCATGTTTTTTCCGTAATATTGTGGTTTGCCATATGGTAATTACATATGTATTTGCATAAGAAAGCTGATTGTTATTGTATCAAATCAGCTTAGATTCCTGAAGGGTATAGTTATGCCTCCCCTCATCTTTCTCTTTCTCATTGAAGGAAATTCATTGTCTGCAGTTACTCATTGCCTTTATTACAGATACCTTTTTAGTTGTCCCTAATTGGCCATTCTTCAGCAGATGTACATGTTCTTTCAAACAGGGTGACTATATTGTGATGCATTCTTTAATTCCGGGCAACTAAAACTGTATCTGAAAAAGGGCTGTGATATACAACAGACAGTGAATTTCTCTCACAGGAAAAGAGAAAGATGGGAGATGAAAAACTGCAATCTTCAAGAACTTGAACTGATTTGATATAGTGTATAATAATCATCATTTTAACATAAAAGTGCATATAACAGTTAGAGAGTGTGCCAAGATATTAGGAAAAAACATGACAGTAAAAATGTGTATTATAAGAATAAGAAAAAAGGGAACTTTGGTGAAGGGGGCAAATGGGGAAGTGGTAACAGGCATTGTTGAGGCAAAGAGGAATTGGAGTGAGTACTTTGAGGGATTGTTAAAGGTATATAATGATATGGTGGCAAATATAGGGGTGTTGGGTTAGGGAGGTATGCTAAACAAGAGTCATGGCAGATAGTTTGGTGAAAAGAGAAGAGGTGGTGAAAGCCTTGCATAAGATGCAATGTGACAAGGCAGCTAGAGTTGATGCTGCATTTGGATTTCTTAAGGAATGGGGTTACTGTGTTATTGGTTGGTTTGTTAGGATTTTCAATCTAAGGACTGGTGAAATGCATGTATAGTGCCATTGGATAAAGGACAAAGGTTATTGCATGAATTACAGAAGTATGAGTTTGTTGAGTTTACTTAGTGAGTTGTTTGGAACAGTACTGATTGAAAGTGTGGTGGAATGCACAGTGGATCAGACTTGGGAGAAACAGTCTAGTTTCAGGGATGTTAGAGGATGTGTGAATCAGTTGTTTAATTTGAATAATGTGTATGAGAAATACTTTGAGAAAAAGAGGGATTTGAGTGTGACATTTATGGATCTGGAGAAAGCTTAAGGTGGGGTTGATAAGATGCTTTGTGGAAGGTGTTACGAATACATAGTGTGGGAGGAAAACTATCAGCAGCAGTGAAGATTTTTATCAACAATAAAGAGTATTTATCAAGAATAAGGTGTGTGTGCAGGTAGTTAGAGATAAGGGTGAATGGTTCCAAGTGAAGGTGAGTTAGTTGCAGGATTGTGTGGTGTTCCCATGGTTTTTTGATTTTTTCATGGTTAGGTTGGAGAGGGAGGTAAATGTAAGGGTCTTGAAGAGTTCGTTTGGATTAAGAGGGCATGAGAAGTGAGTCACTTGTTTGCTGATGACATAATTCTGGTGGCAAATACAAGGGCAACATTTATAAGTTGGTATCTTAGTTTGGAAGAGTGCCAGAAAGGAAAAAGTTGAGAGTGAGTGTGAATAAATGCAAGGTTTAGTAGTACAGAGGTCGAGGTTAGTTGGGATTTGAATTTCATTTAAGAAAACTTGGAGGAAGTGGTACCTGCAAGTGGACATGGTGGTAAATGAAACCATGGAAGCAGAGGTAAGTCAGGTGGTTGAGAGGGTGAAAGTCCCTTGACTTCTGGTACATGCATCCCCTTTGTCAACCTCTCCTCACCCATTCTCTCCACATGTCCAAACCATTTCAGCACATCCTCTTCAGCTTTCTCATCTATGCTCTTATTACCACACCTCTCTTACCCTATAATTACTTTGTTGATCAACCATCCTCACACCACACATTTTCCACAAACATTCTATTTTCAACACATTCATCCTGTTCCTTACATTCTCCTGTAAGGCCCATGCCTCACATCCATAATATGCTGTCAGGATTACTATGCCTTCAAACATACCCATTTTCAATCTCTCAGACAGTGAACTCACTTTCCACACATTCCTCAGTAATCTCACTCAGCGAAATTGCAGCTATTCTGGGCATCATGGATGATACACTTGACATTCAGCCCTCACATCACAGACTTCATCACAAAAGTAACATACAAATTAAACACCTTCAAAACTCTTAGTGGCACCAGAATTAGAAAAGAAAAAGAATCCCTTGTACAAACACTTCATCTGCTACCCTCTAACCTATACCTCACCTGCCTGGTCATCCACCCTGTCAAACAAATTCAACAGAGCTGCAAATTACATAAAACAGAGCCCTGAGAACAATCACTGATTGCTTAGAAACCACAGGGACTCATCACTTTCAAAATGAAAGAACCATAACCAAAATGATGCAAAGATTTTAATGCTACAATCCCACCTCTACATGCTTATCACTCAAATATTTGCAACACCACTGGACTCTTCCTCTTCTCATCTAAACCACTCCATAACCAACATTAACCCACAGGTAGAATGAAAAAAACTAACTGTTGCTTCACACATCAGAATTCTGCCCTTAAATACATATATATATATATATATATATATATATATATATATATATATATATATATATATATATATATATTTTTTTTTTTTTCCAAAAGAAGAAACAGAGAAAGGGGCCAGGTGAGGATATTCCCTCAAAGGCCCAGTCCTCATCCTCTGTTCTTAACGCTACCTCGCTAATGCGGGAAATGGCGATTAGTATAAAAAAAAAAAAAAAATAATATAT
The DNA here is from genome assembly GCF_036320965.1 of Panulirus ornatus. NCBI lineage: Eukaryota > Metazoa > Arthropoda > Malacostraca > Decapoda > Palinuridae > Panulirus > Panulirus ornatus. Next base: position 21,123,750 of record NC_092224.1, on the reverse strand, counting down.
ATATATATATATATATATATATATATATATATATATATATATATATATATATATATATATATCTTTCTTTCTTTCTTTCATACTATTCGCCATTTCGCACATTAGCAAAGTAGCGTTAGGAACAGAGGACTGGGCCTTTGAGGGAATATCCTCACCTGGCCCCCTTCTCTGTTCCTTCTTTTGGGAAAAAAAAAAAAAACGAGAGGGAAGGATTTCCAGTCCCCAGCTCTCTTCCCTTTTAGTCGCCTTCTACGATATGCAGGGAATACATGGGAAGTATTCTTTCTCCCCTATCCCCAGGGATAATATATATATTCTTTTTTTTTTTTTTCATACTATTCGCCATTTCCCGCATTAGCGAGGTAGCGTTAAGAACAGAGGACTGGGCCTTTGAGGGAATATCCTCACCTGGCCTTGAAGAATGTGTGGAAGTCGAGAACATTATCTCGGAAAGCAAAAATGGGTATTTGAAGGAATAGTGGTTCCAACAATGTTGTATGGTTGCGAGGCGTGGGCTATGGATAGAGTGGTGCGCAGGAGGATGGATGTGCTGGAAATGAGATGTTTGAGGACAATGTGTGGTGTGAGGTGGTTTGATCGAGTAAGTAACGTAAGGGTAAGAGAGATGTGTGGCAATAAAAGAGCGTGGTTGAGAGAGCAGAAGAGGGTATTTTGAAATGGTTTGGGCACATGGAGAGAATGAGTGAGGAAAGATTGACCAAGAGGATATATGTGTCGGAGGTGGAGGGAACGAGGAGAAGTGGGAGACCAAATTGGAGGTGGAAAGATGGAGTGAAAAAGATTTTCAGTGATCGGGGCCTGAACATGCAGGAGGGTGAAAGGCGGGCAAGGAATAGAGTGAATTGGATCCATGTGGTATACCGGGGTTGACGTGCTGTCAGTGGATTGAATCAGGGCATGTGAAGCATCTGGGGTAAACTATGGAAAGTTGTGTGGGGCCTGGATGTGGAAAGGGAGCTGTGGTTTCGGGCATTATTGCATGACAGCTAGAGACTGAGTGTGAACGAATGGGGCCTTTGTTGTCTTTTCCTAGCGCTACCTCGCACACATGAGGGGGGAGGGGGATGGTATTCCATGTGTGGCGAGGTGGTGATGGGAATGAATAAAGGCAGACAGTGTGAATTGTGTGCATGGGTATATATGTATGTGTCTGTGTGTGTATATATATGTATACATTGAGATGTATAGGTATGTATATTTGCGTGTGTGGACGTGTATGTATATACATGTGTATGGGGGTGGGTTGGGCCATTTCTTTCGTCTGTTTCCTTGCGCTACCTCGCAAACGCGGGAGACAGCGACAAAGCAAAATAAATAAAAATAAAATATTTTTTTTTTCTTTTTTGCTTTGTCGCTGTCTCCCGCGTTTGCAAGGTAGCACAAGGAAACAGATGAAAGAAATGGCCCAACCCACCCCCATACACATGTATATACATACGTCCACACACGCAAATATACATACCTACACAGCTTTCCATGGTTTACCCCAGACGCTTCACATGCCCTGATTCAATCCACTGACAGCACGTCAACCCCGGTATACCACATGGATCCAATTCACTCTATTCCTTGCCCGCCTTTCACCCTCCTGCATGTTCAGGCCCCGATCACTGAAAATCTTTTTCACTCCATCTTTCCACCTCCAATTTGGTCTCCCACTTCTCCTCGTTCCCTCCACCTCCAACACGTATATCCTCTTGGTCAATCTTTCCTCACTCATTCTCTCCATGTGCCCAAACCATTTCAAAACACCTTCTTCTGCTCTCTCAACCACACTCTTTTTATTTCCACACATCTCTCTTACCCTTACATTACTTACTCGATCAAACCCCCTCACACCACACATTGTCCTCAAACATCTCATTTCCAGCACATCCACCCTCCTGCACACAACTCTATCCATAGCCCATGCCTCGCAACCATACAACATTGTTGGAACCACTATTCCTTCAAACATACCCATTTTTGCTTTCCGAGATAATGTTCTCGACTTCCAAACAATCTTCAAGGCTCCCAGGATTTTCGCCCCCTCCCCCACCCTATGATTCACCTCCGATTCCATGGTTCCATCCGCTGCCAGATCCACTCCCAGATATCTAAAACACTTTACTTCCTCCAGTTTTTCTCCATTCAAACTTACCTCCCAATTGACTTGACCCTCAACCCTACTGTACCTAATAACCTTGCTCTTATTCACATTTACTCTTAACTTTCTTCTTTCACACAGTTTACCAAACTCAGTCACCAGCTTCTGCAGTTTCTCACATATATATATATATATATATTTATTTTTTTTTATTATACTTTGTCGCTGTCTCCCGCGTTTGCGAGGTAGCGCAAGGAAACAGACGAAAGAAATGGCCCAACCCCCCCCCATACACATGTATATACATACGTCCACACACGCAAATATACATACCTACACAGCTTTCCATGGTTTACCCCAGACGCTTCACATGCCTTGATTCAATCCACTGACAGCACGTCAACCCCGGTATACCACATCGCTCCAATTCACTCTATTCCTTGCCCTCCTTTCACCCTCCTGCATGTTCAGGCCCCGATCACACAAAATCTTTTTCACTCCATCTTTCCACCTCCAATTTGGTCTCCCTGTTCTCCTTGTTCCCTCCACCTCCGACACATATATCCTCTTGGTCAATCTTTCCTCACTCATCCTCTCCATGTGCCCAAACCACTTCAAAACACCCTCTTCTGTTCTCTCAACCACGCTCTTTTTATTTCCACACATCTCTCTTACCCTTACGTTACTCACTCGATCAAACCACCTCACACCACACATTGTCCTCAAACATCTCATTTCCAGCACATCCATCCTCCTGCGCACAACTCTATCCATAGCCCACGCCTCGCAACCATACAACATTGTTGGAACCACTATTCCTTCAAACATACCCATTTTTGCTTTCCGAGATAATGTTCTCGACTTCCACACATTCTTCAAGGCCCCCAGAATCCCCCCAACCCCCCCCCCCCCCCCCCCCACCCCCACCCCACCCTATGATCCACTTCCGCTTCCATGGTTCCATCCGCTGCCAGATCCACTCCCAGATATCTAAAACACTTCACTTCCTCCAGTTTTTCTCCATTCAAACTCACCTCCCAATTGACTTGACCCTCAACCCTACTGTACCTAATAACCTTGCTCTTATTCACATTTACTCTTAACTTTCTTCTTCCACACACTTTACCAAACTCAGTCACCAGTTTCTTCAGTTTCTCACATGAATCAGCCACCAGCGCTGTATCATCAGCGAACAACAACTGACTCACGTCCCAAGCTTTTTCATCCCCAACAGACTTCATACTTATATACTTATATATATATATATATATCTTTTTCTTTCTTTCAAACTATTCGCCATTTCCCGCATTAGCGAGGTAGCGTTAAGAACAAGAGGACTGGGCCTTTGAGGGAATACCCTCACCTGGCCCAATTCTCTGTTCCTTCTTTTGGAAAAAAAAAAAAAAACGAGAGGGGAGGATTTCCAGCCCCCCGCTCCCTCCCCTTTTAGTCGCCTTCTACGACACGCAGGGAATACGTGGGAAGTATTCTTAATCCCCTATATATATATATATATGTGTGTGTGTGTGTGTGTGTGTCAGAGGTGGAGGGAACGAGGAGAAGTGGGAGACCAAATTGGAGGTGGAAAGATGGAGTGAAAAAGATTTTGAGTGATCGGGGCCTGAACATGCAGGAGGGTGAAAGGCGGGCAAGGAATAGAGTGAATTGGAACAATGTGGTATACTGGGGTCGACGTGCTGTCAGTGGATTCAACCAGGGCATGTGAAGCATCTGGGGTAAACCATGGAAAGTTCTGTGGGGCCTGGATGTGGAAAGGGAGCTGTGGTTTCGGTGCATTATTACATGACAGCTAGAGACTGAGTGTGAACGAATGGGTCCTTTGTTGTCTTTTCCTAGCGCTACCTCGCACACATGATGGGGGAGGGGGTTGTTATTTCATGTGTGGTGAGGTGGCGATGGGAATGGATAAAGGCAGACTATGAATTATGTACATGTGTATATATGTATATGTCTGTGTGTGTATATATATGTATACGTTGAGATGTATAGGTATGTATATTTGCGTGTGTGGATGTGTATGTATATACATGTGTATGTGGGTGGGTTGGGCCATTCTTTCGTCTGTTTCCTTGCGCTACCTCTGAAATTACCTGACAAGGACTAAACTACCACCTTTCCAACTCTGTCATACACACCCCCACCAAACATAAACCCATCAGAAGTTACACTCTCCAGTTATATATTATCTACTCTTTCACATGTGTGGGCCTGGACAACACACCACATTACAGACACCATTATAACATCACAAGACCCCTCATGCTCATGATGCAACTACACAGTGAAGACACTCTCCTGCACACACACAGACACACTCACACACACACACACACACACACACACACAACACACACACACACACACACACACACACAATATCACTATGCTTTTGGACCACTGGTCCCCACTTGTTGGAAGTGGCTAGCTTCCTGAGTGGTATGGGAGCACCATAGAAGACAGAAGGGACTCCTTGTAGTCTAAGAGAATTAGTGTTTGACCCAGAAATAGGTAGGACTAAGCTGAATTTTTCAGGATCCATCCAGAATTTTGTAAGGAATAACATATCCAAAGTTTTAGTTTCTCATGTGTCTTTTTTTTTTCTACTGTTATCTTTAGAGCAACAGTCCATTAGAGTTATCCTGCTTTTTGTGGGCTCAGCAAGACAAATTTATGGGGGGGAGGAAATTTAAAGCTGGTAAGTATGTGCCAGAATTAAAAATGGTTACGGATTGAGCCAAAATTGTAAGGTTGATTTGTAATGAAGATAACGGTGTGGTTTATTTCATATCAAAACCTTGCGGTTTATTTTTCATGAAATTTATTTACATTATTATGGTTCTGATACCCTATGTAAGTATCTTAAAAAGAAAAAATGTTTAATGAGTCAAAAACTAATGTTGTCAACCAGAGGACAGGTTGCTAGGTTATGGCATGTCTTCCTTTATGCAAAGATATCCATATTTGAGCAAATCATTTACCTTTCCTACAGCCACATGCATTTCCTCAATCTATTTGACATCCACAGCAGATGAGCTTCAACAGTTTTTGAGTGGTGGCAGACTGTTATGTAGCAGTGGGAGTCAGGGTGTGTTCTTTTGTGTGCCATCCCTACCCCAACCACTGTTGGATTTGCAGATACACTCTTTATTAGTGCTGCTAAACTTTTGCATTGCTAGGTGGGAGACTCTCCTTAAAAGAACTACTTGCAGACATTTTTGCCACCAAGCTTTTGTATGCTACATGTCTATTTGTTCAGTGTGGCAAACATTAAAGCTCCATGCACTTTGAGTAGATTTTGCTCATCTGCACTGACTAGTGCATCATAAGTGCTGGAATTTTGTGAAAATACATCCATTTGTTTAGATAAATTTGCATCCTCCTATGCCAGCTTTAGTGCTTTCACTTTTACTTGCCCATGAAGAGCTTTTGTGATGTCTCATCCCATTAGCACATGTAGAAATACAAGGTACCACTTGGTACATCCTATTACATGCTGAAGTTGTTTCTTGCTGAAAAGCATCTTTAACCTTCTGTGACACAGCCTACTACCTAGTGAGCATTCATTGCATTGCTTTGCTGAAGGCTCTTTGGATCATTATGTGAGGGAAGAGTGATATTTTGAGGTAGGACTTGAAATCCAAGCTTGCTGGCACATTGTTGGTCTTGATTAGTATACAGGAGGTCTTTGCTGAACGATGGTGCTATGTTCCTGGCAATCTGTTGTTCTAGTGGATTATTGTTTTATGAGTAATTGATTAGAAACCCATTTTATAATAGGAGTTATGCTCCTTCAAAAAATTTCCCAAATATAATTCTCATGTATGGACTATTCCCAAAATCTGTTAGCATACCATAAGTATTCCACACTCTTTCATGATGTTGATTAAACTCTGATTGAACAACTTTTGCCATTTCATAGGTAAATCAGATGATATTTATTGAATCTCACTGAGAATGCAGGTAATGAGGCATTGAGGTTGGTGTTGGTGTAGTGGGATGAGGTGAGGTGAATGGTTTGTCAAGCCTTCAAAAGTAAGTTTATTCACTTCAGTAGATGATATTCATGTTTGTTGCTGTATTTAGGTATTCTATTTCCTATTGTAACATATTCACATTGGGCAGATCTCGTTTTTATTTATTCATTTATTATACATAATCGCTGTTTCCCGTGTCAGTGTGGTAGCCCCAGGAAACAGACGATGAATGGCCCATCCACTCATATACACATATATGTGGCACATTAAGAATATGAAAATTGTTTCCTGTGAGGTGACTGTTAGTGGCTGGAATTTGATAAGAGGTTGCCAGCACTGTATTACCATAGCTTCCAATGGTAGCAGCTTATGGAATGTGACACTGGTGTTCTGGGCCTTTGTTGTACCAGCCAAGGTGACACATGCGGTACCTTCTACACTATGGAAGGTGTTGTGTCCATCAAGAGACTGGACATTAAAAAATGCTGAATGAAAGACAAATTATTCAAATTCTTTTAGATTGTAGGAAGATGCTTCATCAGCAATCATGGAAGATACATACTTTTGTATTTCCTTGTACTTTTGTGCAAAGTTGAAGTTATTTAAGATGTCAGTTTGCAGGATACATATTTTGTGATTAAGTAAAAGTCCTGTTGCAAGTAGTGGAAGTTAAATGAATGGACATGGCTTACATGGTGCAGTTGGTGCACATGCTATGGCAGTACACCTAGTAACACTAGTTTGCTCACATCCCTTAGGATTTTACATTTCATAGAATGTGTCACAGTGGGTGGCTCAAATTTATCACTTCATTTGCATCCCTGGAAAGGTATGGAGCACAATCTTAAACGGTAAGACTTTTTTTTTTTAATTGATGCTGCTGTCACAACAGCATGTTTCCTTTCATTCGCTATATCACTGCTATATCACCACCTGTTATACAAAGTAGCATGAGCTGGATCTCTAAAGCACAAAACACTGGATCATCCAGGAATGCTTGATAAATACTTTTCCTCCATGGTGTCTTGGTAGCTTCATTGTGATGTGCTTTGTCTTGTAACCATTGTGCCCATTTTTAAGTTTCATGCTTGTTTGCCTTTTTATGTGCTAGCAAGGTAGCACGGGAGGGGGGGGAGGTTCTGGGAGTGATGAAGAATGTGTGGAAGGAGAGAACATTATTTCGGAGAACAAAAATGGGTACGTTTGAAGGAATAGTAGTTCCAACAATATTATATGGTTGTGAGGCATAGGCTGTTGATAAGGTTGTACAGAGGAGGGTAGATGTGTTGGAAATGAACTGTTTGAGGACAATATGTGGTGTGAGGTGGTTTGATTGAGTAGGTAATGAAAGGGTAAGAAAGATGTGTGGAAATACAAAGAGCATGGTTGATAGAGCAGAAGAGGGTGTGTTGAAATGGTTTGGAAATGGAGAGAATGAGTGAGGAAAGATTAACAAAGAGGATATATGTGTCAGAGGTGGAGGGAACAAGGAGGAGCGGGAGACCAAATTGGAGGTGGAAGGATAGAGTGAAAAGATTTTGAGCAATTAGGGCCTGAACATACAAGTGTGTGAGAGGCTTGCAAAGAATAGAGTGAATTGGAATGATGTGGTACACTGGGGTTGACGTGCTGTCAATGGACTGAACCAGGACATGTGAAATGTCATGGGTAAACCATGGAAAGGTGTGTGGGGCCTGGATGTGGATAGGGATTTGTTGTTTTGGTGCATACACATGACAGCTAGAGACTGAGTGTGAACAAATGTGTCCTTTTTAGTCAGTTTTCCTGGTGCTACCTCGCTGAAGCTAGGGGTAGCGATTCTGTTTCCTGTGGGGTGGGGTAGTGCCAGGAATGGATGAAGGCAAGCTAGTGTGAATATGTACATGTGTATGTATGTCTACATCTGTGTATATATATATATATATATATATATATATATATATATATATATTTTTTTTTTATTTTCATTATATGCTTTGTCGCTGTCTCCCGCGTTAGCGAGGTAGCGCAAGGAAACAGACGAAAGAATGGCCCAACCCACCAACATACACATGTATATACATACACGACCACACGCAAATATACATACCTATACATCTCAACGTATACATATATATACACACACAGACATATACATATATACACATGTACATAATTCATACTGTCTGCCTTTATTCATTCCCATTGCCACCTCGCCACATATGTAATAACAACCCCCTCCCTCCTCATGTGTGCGAGGTAGTGCTAGGAAAAGACAACAAAGACCCCATTCGTTCACACTCAGTCTCTAGCTGTCATGTAATAATGCACCGAAACCACAGCTCCCTTTACTCATCCAGGCCCCACAAAACTTTCCATGGTTTACCCCAGACGCTTCACATGCCCTGGTTCAATCCATTGACAGCACGTCAGCCCCAGTATACCACATCGTTCCAATTCACTCTATTCCTTGCACGTCTTTCACCCTCTTGCATGTTCAGGCCCCGATCACTCCAAAATCTTTTTCACTCCATCTTTCCACCTCCAATTTGGTATCCCACTTCTCCTTGTTCCCTCCACCTCTGACACATATATATCCTCTTTGTCAATCTTTCCTCATTCATTCTCTCCATGTGACCAAACCATTTCAAAACATCCTCTTCTGCTCTCTCAACCACACTCCTTTTATTACCACACATCTCTCTGACCCTTTTATTACATACTCGATCAAACCACCTCACACCACATATTGTCCTCAAACATCTCATTTCCAGCACATCCACCCTCCTGCGCACAACTCTATCCATAGCCCATGCCTCACAACCATATGACATTGTTGGAACCACTATTCCTTCAAACATACCCATTTTTGCTATCCAAAATAATGTTCTCGACGTCCACACATTCTTCAACTCTCCCAGAACTTTCGCCCCCTCCCCCACCCTATGATTCACTTCCGCTTCCATATCCACTCCCAGATATCTAAAACACTTTACTTCCCCCAGTTTTTCTCCATTCAAACTTACCTCCCAGTTGACTGTCCCTCAACCCTACTGTACCTAATAACATTGCTCTTATTCACATTTACTGTCAGCTTTCTTCTTTCACACACACTTTACCAAACTCAGTCACCAGCTTCTGCAGTTTCTCACATGAATCAGCCGCCAGCACTGTATCATCAGCGAACAACAACTGACGCACTACCCAAGCTCTCTCATCCACAAAAGACTGCATACTTGCCCCTCTTTCCAAAACTCTTGCATTCACCTCCCTAACAACCCCATCCATAAACAAATTAAACAACCATGGAAACATCACACACCCCTGCCGCAAACCAACATTCACTGAGAACCAGTCACTTTCCTCTCTTCCTTCACTTACACATGCCTTACATCTTCGATAAAAACTTTTCACTGCTTCTAACAACTTGCCTCCCACACCATATATTCTTAATACCTTTCACAGAGCATCTCTATCAACTCTTATCATATGCCTTCTCCAGATCCATAAATGCTACATACAAATCCATTTGCTTTTATAAGTATTTCTCACAAACGTTCTTCAGAGCAAACACCTGATCCACACATCCTCTATCACTTCTGAAACCTCTGCTCTTCCCCAATCTGATGCTCTGTACATGCCTTCACCCTCTCAATCAATACCCTCCCATATAATTTCCCAGGAATACTCAACAAACTTATACCTCTGTAATTTGAGCACTCTCTTTTATCCCCCTTGCCTTTGTACAATGGCACTATGCAAGCATTCCTCCAATCCTCAGGCACCTCACCATGAGTCATACATACATTAAATAACCTTACCAACCAGTCAACAATACAGTCACCCTCTTTTTTAATGAATTCCACTGCAATACCATCCAAACCTGCTGCCTTGCCGCCTTTCATCTTCCGCAAAGCTTTCACTACCTCTTATCTGTTTACCAAGTCATTCTCCCTAACCCTCTCACTTTGCACACCACCACGACCAAAGCACCCTATATCTGCCACTCTTTCATCAAACACATTCAACAAACCTTCAGAATACTCACTCCATCTTCTCACATCACCACTTCTTGTTATCACCTCCCTATTATCCCCCTTCACTGAAGTTCCCATTTGTTTCCTTATCTTATGCACTTTATTTACCTCCTTTCAAAACATGTTTTTATTCCCCCTACAATTTAATGATACTCTCTCACCCCAACTCTCATTTGCCCTCTTTTTCACCTCTTGCACCTTTCTCTTGACTTCCTGCCTCTTTCTTTTATACATCTCCCAGTCACCTGCATTATTTCCCTGCAAAAATCGTCCAAATGCCTCTCTCTTCTCTTTCACCGATAATCTTACTTCTTCCTCCCACCACTCACTACCCTTTCTAATCTGCCCACCTCCCATGCTTCTCATGCCACAAGCATCCCTTGCGCAAGCCATTAATGCTTCCCTAAATGCACCCCATTACTCCCCCACTCCCCTTATGTCCTTTGTTCTCACCTTTTTCCATTCTGTGCTCAGTCTCTCCTGGTACTTCCTCACACAAGTCTCCTTCCCAAGCTCACTTTCTCTCACCACTCTCTTCACCCCAACTTTCTCTCTTCTTTTCTGAAAACCTCTGCAAATCTTCACTTAGATGCGACCAATCTAGGTATGCTAGCCTTTGGTCTTTGGACCTGAGGGTTCATGTCTAACAAGCTTTCATATAAATGCCTTTTCATTCAGGTAATCACTTTCCTGACTGATGACATATTGCAACCAGGGGGTATGTGATTGTCTCGGTAGTTTATTTCACCTGGTTATCATTCTTTTCAGAAACTTCATAAAGAGTAAAATCTTATGGGAATAAAGTCTTGTGTATAGCACTCTTGGACCAGGAAGATGACAAATTTCCTACTGCTTTTATAGAAATGAATGATATTCCATGCTGTTTTATAGACTGTAATAAAGAAAATTAGGGTGTTACTTAACAAGCAGCATTCTTTGATAAAGCTCCTTATACATAGAGTAAGGTGGGGAATTTTTATTCTGAAGGCAAAAACCTGCTTGAATACTGAAATTGCCAAACATTCTACCTGAGTGAGTTTTTTATTCTGTAAGTCACATTCTGGCATCTGATGAGCCTGCTGCTGGATCCGCTGTTGCTGTAGACTGCATGATGAAGGTAAGTGAATGTGCTTAAAATTTCACTGCCTTTGCCACATTCATCATACAATGGAGTAAGTTTCCAGATGCTAAAGATTTTATCTTAGTCTAAGATATTTATTTATTATACTTAGTCACTGTCTCCCGCATTAGCAAGGTAGCGCAAGGAAACAGACGAAAGAATGGCCCAACCCACCCACATACACATGTATATACATAAACGCTCACACATGCACATATTTATAATCCTGTATTTTAGGCTTCAGTCCTTCATGATCTGAAGAGCTTAAACAAGATTCCCAGAAGTTTTGCAAAAGATTTCTGAAACTGTTGTATTCATTGTCTGTGACCATGGTAATTCTAGTAGAAGCAAATCACTTCTTCCCAGTGTAAATGATTGTTTAGGTAACCTTGTTTTTATTCCACACGAGTATTGAAAAGTATCTAATTCAAGACACACCCCCTGTTTTACCCTCATAAAAGAAGACAGATATGCCCTTTCTGATTGACAGCTTTCTCAGATGGAGAAATCTAGTTCAAATCTTAACAGTGATGATGTGAATGCCATCTGAGATAGAATTACATTAGTAGTAATGACTTTGTTGCACCTCTCATTACCACTGTACACAGATATGGGTTATTACAGACTGTCTGGTGTGAGTTTAGTTGTGATACTATAGTAGGTGATCTTTATACCAATAAAGGTTGAATATATATTTTACCTTATGCAAAAAGCATTTTAATAGCCATAAAGTTATTCACTTCTCTTGATTTTCATATCCTCTAATATAAAGCTGACCATACTTTTTTTCCTGATGATAAAAAGCACCTGTTTGCCAAATAGCTGATACAGTTGCATGCAGCTCATGGATTATTCACTCCAAATTAGCACCCTTTCTGGAATACAACAGACACCCTTCTTCCTATCCCTAATCTTAGCTTAGTTGCAACTTTTTTCTTTTTCCAGTCAACTGGTTGGTTGGTAATGTGTTTTAGAGTCCACATCACAAACTGAGGGTACTAGTTGTAAACAAATGTATTATCTATTAGGTCATCAGTGGAGTTCATTTTGGTTAATACTCAAGGCCATTTATGTTTTTTACATTATATTTGAAAGAAGTAGATTTAGCAAAAACAGTTTGTCATGTGATCATTAAAGAACCAAGTAGAGACTGCACTTTCTTTTATGGCTCTATAACATAAATAGTTTGGTTATGATTGTGTTTTTTCAATGGTGTCATAGAGTGGGGAGAAAAGGAATTTTTGTAAGGAGGCCGTTTGACTTTCCAGAGGAACTATCTCAAAAAAGTTGAAACATGATAAGGTGGTTAAGTTGAAATATGATAAGGTGGTTAAAGTCCCCATGCACCAAAGCAAACTTGTATTAACTCTTGAAGAACATAAACATTCATTTGGAATAATTTCAAAATTTCAGCATGGGTTTTGCAATGAAGAATTAGTTTTACCTCCAATTACTCCGTTCACTTAGAAATATATCAGAAAAAGGCTGCAGTTTACCCATTCTGTGTAGGACACAGCTTTCACAGGTTTGCCCATTCCATGTAGGGCAAATCTGTCAGTTTTAAACTCTGCTAGTTGAAATGTGTATTGGTGGAGTTGCTGTGGTAACCATAGTTTGCCAAGGGTGCTGAAAGATTTATCCATATGAAAGAAAACAGCCTATCATAATTTGCTTCCCATAGTGACTACATTTGGTGCTCCATCACTCAAGTTTTAGATTACCCAATGACTTATTTGTATTGTATGAGGATGGAGTTTTACATTCGTTGGACTCACCTCTTGAACACTCTACTATCATACAACCTTTTGAATTTATGTATATTGCCTGCATTAACCATAGCCTTAGTCAATATTTTCCATTCATCCACCACTCATATACTATAAAAGCACTCTATATATCCTTATTTACAAGTTTCTTAATTTCATGGTATGTACTCTGGTTGGTCTATCCCTACATAGCTCAAAGAACTGTCCACTGCTCACTTTGTTAGTCTCTTTTAAACACTTAAAGGTTGTGATCAGGTCATCCCTTGGTCCTCTCTTTTGAAATGGGTGAATTAAATAAGATTTCTATATGGATTTTGATACAAAGAAATTCAAACAGCAGCAGACCATTGTGTCCATATGAGGCTGTTTGTGATGGTGGAAAAGTCATAACAAATTAGGGTGATAAGAGTAGAAAGGCATACAGATGTTTTAAAAAGAAAAACATGCAAATTTTCATGTCAGTTGTGGATTAGAAATAAGTTATTTATCAGAACTATCCTTAAGCGTATCTATGCTATTGCTTTCATCCAATCTAATTGGTAAATAATTTCATCTCCGTGGTGTAGCTATTAGTGTTCCCAACCGTGATTGCATTCATAGGCCACCCATGGTCAAGTGCATAGGTTGAAATCCTGGTTGTGGCAGTCGGTCCACAGTCAACCCAACTGTTCATATCCCCGTAGGGGTTGGTCAAAAAATTAGGTACCTGTGAATAAGAGCAAGGTTATTAGGTTCATCAGGGTTGAGGGAGAAGTTAGTTGGGATGTAAGTTTGAATAGAGAAAAATTAGAGGAAATGGAGTGTTTTAGATATTTGGGAGAGGACTTATCAGTGAATGGAACCATGGAAGTGGAGGTGAGTCATAGGGTGGAGGAGGGGGCAAAGGTTCTGGGAGCGATGAAGAGTGTGTGGAAAGAGAGAACATTTTCTTGGAGAACAAAAGTGGGTATGTGTAAAGGAATAGTAGTTCCAGCAATATTATATGGTAGCGAGGCATGAGCTAGAGATAGGGTTGTATGGAGAAGGGTAGATGTGTTGGAAATGAAATGTCAGGACAACATGTGGTGTAAGGTGGTTTGATCGAGTAAGTATTGAGAGGGTAAAAGAGATGTGTGGTAATAAAAAGAGTGTGGTTGAGAGAGCAGAAGAGGGTGTGTTGAAATAGTTTGGACATATGAAGAGAATGAGTGAGAAAAGGTTGACAGAGAGGATATATGTGTCAGAGGTGGAGGGAAAAAGAAGTGGGAGACCAAATTGGAGATGGAAGGATGGAGTGAAAAGATTTTGAGCAATTGGGGCCAGAACATGCAGGAGGTGAGAGGTGTGCAAGGAATAGAGTGAAATGGAACAATGTGATATACTGGGGTCAGTGTGCTCTCAAAGGACTGAATCAGGCATGTGAAACACCTGAGGTAAACTATGGGAAGGTCTGTGGTGCCTGGATGTGGATAGGGATTTGTGGTTTTGGTGTATTACACATTACAGCTAGAGACTGATTGTGAACGAATGTGGCCATTTTGTCAGTTTTCCTGGCGCTACCTCGCTGATGCAGGGGGTGGTGATGCTGTTTCCTGTGGAGCGGGATGGTGCTGGAAATGGATGAAGGTAAGCGAGTATGAATAAGTACATGTGTATATATTCCTCTGAGTCCATGGGGAATGAAACATGATAAGTTCCTGAGTGCGATTTCATGTAATAATCACATCATTAGGGGAGATACAAGAAAGAAATATAACAGTTAGTTGATATACAATGAAGAGACGTACCTAGGAAGCCATTTGGTAAACAAATGACTACCTAAATGGCATCCTAGCTATGTCTCTTCATTGTATATCAACTGACTGTTATATTTCTTGTATCTCCCTGATGATGTGATTATTACATGAAAGTGTACATGGGAACTTATTGTGTTTCATTTCCCTGTGGACTTATAGGAATGTACTTGACCACGCACTCAATTGTGATCTTTTCCAAAATGTGTATTTATATGTATATGTCTGTGTATATGTATGCATATAGGCATGTATGTATATATGTGTGTATATGAGTGAATAGGTCTTTCTTTGTCTGTTTTCTGGCACTACCTCGCTGATGCAGTAAACACCAATCAAATATAATGAAAAAAAATAATGGCCCATCCACTCATATACACGCACACACATATATTTATTTATTTTGCTTTGTCGCTGTCTCCCGCATTTGCGAGGTAGCGCAAGGAAACAGAAGAAAGAAATGGCCCAACCCACCCCCATACACATGTATATACACACACGTCCACACACGCAAATATACATATACCTATACATCTCAATGTACACATATATATACACACACAGACACATACATATATACCCATGCACACAATTCACACTGTCTGTCTTTATTCATTCCCATCGCCACCTCGCCACACATGGAATACCATCCCCCTCCCCCCTCATGTGTGCGAGGTAGCGTTAGGAAAAGATAACAAAGGCCCCATTCGTTCACACTCAGTCTCCAGCTGTCATGCAATAATGCCCGAAACCACAGCTCCCTTTCCACATCCAGGCCCCACACAACTTTCCATGGTTTACCCCAGACGCTTCACATGCCCTGATTCAATCCACTGACAGCATGTCAACCCCGGTATACCACATGGATCCAATTCACTCTATTCCTTGCCCGCCTTTCACCCTCCTGCATGTTCAGGCCCCGATCACTGAAAATCTTTTTCACTCCATCTTTCCACCTCCAATTTGGTCTCCCACTTCTCCTCGTTCCCTCCACCTCCGACACATATATCCTCTTGGTCAATCTTTCCTCACTCATTCTCTCCATGTGCCCAAACCATTTCAAAACACCCTCTTCTGCTCTCTCAACCACGCTCTTTTTATTTCCACACATCTCTCTTACCCTTACATTACTTACTCAATCAAACCACCTCACACCTCACATTGTCCTCAAACATCTCATTTCCAGCACCTCCACCCTCCTGCGCACAACTCTATCCATAGCCCACGCCTCGCAACCATACAACATTGTTGGAACCACTATTCCTTCAAACATACCCATTTTTGCTTTCCGAGATAATGTTCTTGACTTCCACACATTCTTCAGTGCTCCCAGGATTTTCGCCCCCTCCCCCACCCTATGATTCACTTCCGCTTCCATGGTTCCATCCGCTGCCAGATCCACTCCCAGATATCTAAAACACTTCACTTCCTCCAGTTTTTCTCCATTCAAACTTACCTCCCAATTGACTTGACCCTCAACCCTACTGTACCTAATAACCTTGCTCTTATTCACATTTACTCTTAACTTTCTTCTTTCTTAACTTTCTTCTTTCACACACTTTACCAAACTCAGTCACCAGCTTCTGCAGTTTCTCACATGAATCAGCCACCAGCACTGTATCATCAGCGAACAACAACTGACTCACTTCCCAAGCTCTCTCATCCCCAACAGACTTCATACTTGCCCCTCTTTCCAAAACTCTTGCATTCACCTCCCTAACAACCCCATCCATAAACAAATTAAACAACCATGGAGACATCACACACCCCTGCCGCAAACCTACATTCACTGAGAACCAATCACTTTCCTCTCTTCCTACACCGATAAAAACTTTTCACTGCTTCTAACAACTTGCCTCCCACACCATATATTCTTAATACCTTCCACAGAGCATCTCTATCAAATCTATCATATGCCTTCTCCAGATCCATAAATGCTGCATACAAATCCATTTGCTTTTCTAAGTATTTCTCACATACATTCTTCAAAGCAAACACCAGGAGAAAAAAAAAAAAGGGGGGGGGGGGGCCACATTCTCTTGCACTTAGTCTATTCTAACTGTCATGTGTAATGCACCGAAACCACAGCTCCCTATCCATATCAGATGGTCTTTTTTAGGGCTTCAGTTGCCCATGCCATTTCAGCTAACAGAAAAAATGCTTTCTCCTGTTGAAGAAAAAGTACTTAGCCTCATTGGAGTTAAAATATTTGCCCATGAGTTTGTATCCATTGCTACGAGTGAAGTCTGACAAATTAAGCCTTAAGTAGCTTGTTAGACTTTGCTTTTCTAGTATTTTGATGATTATGAATACCAGTCTCAAATAAACTGAACCTTCTCTTTTCTAAGCCAAATAAATTTTAAGTAATTTAGTTGGCTCATATAGGATTTGTTTTTCAGTCCTGGAACTATTTTGATGGTTTGATGTTGTGTTCTTTCCAATTTGTCCATGTCTTTCTTTAAGGAGGGTGATTAAGTTGAACATAATTTCATAATGGGTATATACCAATGAATTGTGAAGTGAGGATGATTTCCCTTGACTTCAATTCAGAAGCCTTACCCATGAATCCAAGAATTTTGATTGCCCATTTTATTGTTTGTGTGCACAGCTTACTTGGCTTTAGTTTAGCAGGGATTATTACAGAAAAGTCTTTTTTCCTCATTTACCTTTTATAGTTCAACAGAAATTGTACTGTAACTTGTATTCTCATTTTTACCACTAATATGTTAAACTTTACACTTCTTGTTATTGAAATCCATTTGCCACCAATGAGCCCATTCCATCAACTTGCCTTTGTCAGTTTGAAGCTGCAGATGTTCATTTTCAGGTGTAGGTTTATTTCCCAGTTTATGTATGTACTTGTGCATGTGGGTGGGTTGGGCCATTTCTTGTCTGTTTCCTTGCACTACCTTGCTAATGCGGGGGACGGTGATTAAGTAATATAAAATATATAAAAATTTATAGTATTTTTCTTTATTATCATACTTAATCGCTGTTTCCTGTGTCAGCATGGTAGCACCAGGAAACAGACGAAGAAGCCCATCCACTTGTATACACAAATATATACATAAACGCCCATACATGCACATATACATATACATATCAACATATACAATTTTTTTTTTTTTTTTTTTTTTTTTTTTTTTTTTTTGCTTTGTCGCTGTCTCCCGCGTTTGCGAGGTAGCGCAAGGAAACAGACGAAAGAAATGGCCCAACCCACCCCCATACACATGTATATACATACGTCCACACACGCAAATATACATACCTACACAGCTTTCCATGGTTTACCCCAGACACTTCACATGCCTTGATTCAATCCACTGACAGCACGTCAACCCCGGTATACCACATCGCTCCAATTCACTCTATTCCTTGCCCTCCTTTCACCCTCGTGCATGTTCAGGCCCCGATCACACAAAATCTTTTTCACTCCATCTTTCCACCTCCAATTTGGTCTCCCTCTTCTCCTCGTTCCCTCCACCTCCGACACATATATTCTCTTGGTCAATCCTTCCTCACTCATTCTCTCCATGTGCCCGAACCATTTCAAAACACCCTCTTCTGCTCTCTCAACCACGCTCTTTTTATTTCCACACATCTCTCTTACCCTTACGTTACTTACTCGAGCAAACCACCTCACACCACACATTGTCCTCAAACATCTCATTTCCAGCACATCCATCCTCCTGCGCACAACTCTATCCATAGCCCACGCCTCGCAACCATACAACATTGTTGGAACCACTATTCCTTCAAACATACACATATATGTACATATACATAAATACACATGTACATATTCATACTTGCTTGTCTTCATCCATTCCTGGTGCTACCCTGCCCCACAGGAAACAGCATCGCTATCCCCTTTTTCAGCGAATTAGCGCCAGGAAAACAGACAAAAAAGGCCACATTCATTCACACTCAATCTCTAGCTGTCATGTGTAATGCACCAAAACCACAGCTCCCTATCCACATAGACCTATCCATGGTTTACCCCAGATGTTTCACATGCCCTGGTTTAGTCCATTGACTGCATGTCAACCCCGGTATACCACATTGTTCCAATTCACTCTGTTCCTTGCATGCCTCTTACCCTCCTGTATGTTCAGGCCCTGATCACTCAAAATCTTTTCACTCCATCCTTGTACCTCCAATTTGGTCTTTCGCTTCTCCTTGTTCCCTCTACCTCTGATACATATATCTTCTTTGTCAATCTCTCCTCACTCATTCTCTCTGTATGTCCAAACCATTTTAACACACCCTCTTCTGCTCAACCACACTCTTTATATTTTCACACATCTCTCTTACCCTTTGTTTACTTACTCTATCAGACCAACTCAAGCATTTCATTTCCCATACATTTACCCTTCTCCATACAACCCAATCTATAACCCATGCCTTTCAACCATATAACAGTTTAATATCATCAGTAATTTTTGGTATCTTACAAAACAGCCCATTTTGCAGTATATATGAGTAAGAGATCTCGTTCTGGGACACAGTCTTGTGGCACAACACTTGTTATGTCTAACTAATATGAAGCATGACCATTGATCGCTACTCTTTGTTTATGATTAGTCACCCAATTTCTGTTGTGGTATAACCCCATCTGTATGATCAGTAGATCATATGTAAAGTGTTGGGAAGAGTATTTGTTAACTTGAGAGCATACAATTCCAATAGCAGCCTTGAAACCGCACATGGGATGTCTGAAGATTTAATGCATAATCTCTATACCCACCATCTCTACCGCCACTTAGAACCAGCCACATAAGTAAGATGATATTGAATTGATTTTTGCATTGTTTTGTAGTTGCTTGTGTATGTTTTATACTCTTGATTGTGAACATTTGCATTATAGGTAACTTTGGTCTTAAAACAAATTGGTTTGTTTATCAGTAGGTGCAGTGTAAACAGTTGCACAGTACCCCCTTTTCTCCATTGTCTTTTGGGGTGAAATTGTAATTGTTTCTGTAGCATGTAGGTGGTATTATATTCATATATTTTTGTCGTTTTAAAGTTTTTTAAGATGTGTTACATGTAATCTGCAGGAATGTCTCAATTTCTCAATTTAGATTTTCACCATTTCATTTTCCCTAGCTGCACTGGGGAGAGGAGGTGCATGTTGTGCCACAGCATGAGTTAAGCGACACTTTTTTAACATCACCCTTTTTAGACGAGGATTACAACTGAAAATTGCAAAAATCGGAGGCTTAGAATAGGAGCATACTAGGCATTTTTTTTCATTTTCTGCATTAGCAAGGAAGGGCCAGGAACAGATTAAGAAAGGGTTGCATTCTTTTTTGTCCATTCTCCTGCTGTTTTGTGCAATGCACTGATACCACAGCCCCTTGTCCACAACCAGGTGCTGGAGACCTTTCCATGATTTCAGCTGACCACTTCACATGCCATGGTTCAGTCCATTAATAGCACATCGACCCCTGTAAGCCACATCGTAAGAATTAACTATTCCTTGCATGCCTTTCACCCTCCTTCACATTGAGGCCCCCATCACTCAAAATCTCTTTCACTCTATCCTTTCATCTCCTTGGTCTCCCCATTCTTGTCTCAAACAGTGCTGACACATATATCCTTTTTGTCAACCTCTTTTCACACGTTCTCTTAATATGTCCAACCGTTTCAGCACACCCTCTTCAGCTTTCCCACCCATACTCTTCTTATCTCAACATCTCTGTCTTACCATTTTATTAACCTACTTAATCACACTACCTCACACCCATAGTCTTCAAATATTTCAGTTCCAACACATGCACCCTCCTGTGCACATCCTCATCTATAGCCCATGCCTTGCATCCGTACAACATTGAAACATACCCATTTGTGCTCTCCCAGATAATGACCTCCCTTTCCACACATTCTTCAATATTCCTAGAACCATTGCCCCCTCACTCAATGTATGGCTCACTTTTGCTTCCATGATCCCAGTTGCTGCCATGTCTACACTTACGTATTTAAATGACTTCACTTTCCTCCAGTTTTCTCATTGCAAACTCACACCCCAACTAACTTGTCCCTCTACCACGCTAAACCTAATAACCTTGCTTTTATTCACATTTATTCTCAACACATTTTGTTCATGTCTCACCCTGCTTCTCTTGGTGACTTTGTTATTACACCCTTAGGGCTAGAAGAGAAGTTTAGGCACTGCCCAACTACATCAGGGCAATAATAGTTTTTTAAAAATAGACAAACACTTAAGGTATGCTGGGGTTTAGAAATAGACAAACACTTAAGGTGTACTGGGGTTTTACTTTTTTAAACAGTTGGGAACCCTCTTGCCTCCGGGAAACACTGCACTGTAGTTGCCCTCTGCTACTGGCCTGTCAAGGGATAGGCACAAAAGGCTAAGAAGTGGCACTAGAGTCAACCTGTCATTTCAGGAAGTAAAGGGGGTGAGTGATTTAGGGCGATGGCAGTGAATGTAAATGGAATGATTGGTGAGAGTAAAAGGCAGGAGCTTGTTGAGAAATTTAAAAGAAATAGTTTGGATGTGCTGGGTTCAGGGAAACCCATATTCTTGGAGTTGGTGTATGGAATAAAATGAAAATGATGAATGCAAGTTATGTGAGGTCTTAGAAGGAGTGGTGTGGATGGGAATGAATACAAATTATCAGGGAGGAGGGAAAGAAGGATGTGCAAAATTATTAGGGAAGAGGGAAAGTAAGATGTCCAATTGAGTTATCTCTGTGAGTATGAAAGGGTGTCAGAGCATGGATAGATTGGATTGAGAATCATGTGGGTGAAAGGAAAAGTTGGAATTGTGAAGAATGCATGGGTATGTATATATGTGCTTGTGAATATGAAGACTGTGCAAGGTAATGGTGAAATAAATCATTTCTGGAGAAATATGAATCATTGTATAAATAGTTTTAATAAGGAGACAAAGGTGGTTGTATTGGGTGATATGACTGTGAAGGGAGGATGTGATGAAACTGATGAGATAGCTGGAAAATGGGGAGTACCAGGAGTAAATGAGAATGAAAGTTATCTTATGGATGTCTGTGTCAAGAAAGATGACTTCCTTTTAAACACTTTTTTTCAGCACAAGATGATCCACAGGTATACATGGATGAGAAATGATGGAAGAGAAGAACAAAATGGTTTGATTGACTGTGATAATGAATGATAGGTTGAGAAAGGCTGTGCTAGATGCTTGAGTTGTGAGAGGATTCTTTGCGGACTGACCATTTCATGGTTCATGGGGTTGAGGACCAGAGAGAGGTGAAGATATTGTGAACAGAAGAATGGAGTAAAAGTGTTGGTAAGCATGAAGAATGCAAGGAGTAGGAAAGGTGGATGACAAAGTTTAAATGGAAGGACAGTAAATGTAAGATGCTGTCAAGTGTGAATTGAGATGTTTAAAATGCTTAGAGAAAGACTTAAAAGTTGCAAAAGTTAGTAGTTAGATATCAGGTTTTGACATATAAGAATAAAGAGGGAAATGCATGATGGATGGATGAGATTAGAAATACAGCAGAAGAGAAGAAAAAGGCATATAGTAGATTGCTTGAAAGGAATGTAATAGTGGAAATTCAGCAAAGGAGGTGGGAAGAATATAAGAAGTATAAGCAGAAAGTTAAGGGGTTGATGGAGGAAAGCAAAGAATGGGTACACGAAGATTTTGTAAGAAAGCTGTGGGACAAGTTTAGGGAAACTAAGAAATTGTACTGAAAGGAGATGATAAAGGAAAGAGGTAGATGTAAGAATAGAATTGTTAGTATGAGAAGTAAGGAAGGAGAGTTGCTGTATCAAAAGGAAGAAGTAAAAGGAAGATGGAAAGAGTATTTTGAAGAACTAATGAATGTGGGAGAAAGTGAGGCCACACTTGTTACATGTATGAATATGGAGGATGGAAGGAAAAGGATACAAGTGCATGGACCTGTAGCAAGAAGGAGGATAATGAGGTTGAAGGTAGGAAAGGCACCTACAGTGGATGAGATAATGGCTGAAATGCAAAGTATAGAGGATAAAGTTCAATAGAATGGATGCATTTAATATGTAATTTAGCATGGAGACAGAAGGTCGTGCCTGAGGATTGGGTGAAAGCTATAACTGTTCCTTTATTCAAAGAAAAGGTGCTTAGGATGTATGTAGCAAGTATAGGGGAATAAATCTGTTAAGTATACCAGGAAAAATGTGTGCAAAAATGATGGAAGTGACTGAATGCAGAATAAGTGAGGAGCAAGGAGTTTTAGGGAAGGTAGAGGGATGTGGGGATCAGATTTTTTTTTGATGAAAATGACTGGAAAAGTATCAAGTGAAAGGTAAGAAGCTGTAAGCAGCTGTTATGGGTCTGGGGAAAATGAGTTGAGGGAAATGTTTTATGAGATGTTTTAAGAATATTTGGGATAGGGGAAAACTGTTGGGTGGTGAGAAATCCTTCTAGAGTAGCAAATGCATGGATAAGAATGGGTGGAGAGTTGAATGAAAGTTTCAGTGTACATGTGGATGTGAGATAGGACTATGTGATGTCACTGGCTTTTCAACATATATATGTGGATGGAGTGATAAGAGCGGTGAAAGCAAAACTAGGGAATGGAGGTGCATAGATGGAGTGTGGTGGGTAGGTATGGTGACTTGTAACAAGCCTGTTTGTGGATGATAATAAGTTGTTAGCTGAGAGTGAGGGGAGTTGCAGACGGTTATAAGGTATTCTATGATGTGTATAAGCATAGTCAATTGAAGGTAAAGTTGAGTAAAAGTAAAATAATGGAGTTTCAAAGGAAACAGAGTTGAAGATATAGATTTTGCGAAATGCTGTAGAGTGAAAGAAGAAAGTGTACTGAACTGTGTTCTAAATATGGGGAAGAAATATTGGAAAAGGTGAGAGAATTTAAGTATGTAGGAACTGTCTTGGGTGAGTTTGGTGTTACAGAAGGAGAGATAAGAGAGAGAGCAGTACAGGGTTGTAAAGTCATTGAGTCCCTTAATAGAATAATGAAGAGTAGAGATGTAAGTATGGAAGTGAAGAGAGGATTAAGGGACAGCATAGTCCTCCCATCCCTGACCTGTGCAGCTGAAACATGGACATGGAATGAGTCACAGAGGTCAAGAATTCAGGCAGTGGAAATGAGCTATTTGAGAAGAGCATGTGGTGTGACCAGATGGAATGAAGAAAGAAATGAAAGTGTAAAAGAGATGTGGTATGGTAGGGAATGCAAAGGGAATGAATTGTAGGGTGGTAGAGTCGGTGAAATGTAATACTTTGAGGTAGTTTGGTCATGTGGAAAGAATGCAAGACTGTGAGTTTACAACGAGAGTTTATGATAGCACAGTTAAAGGGGTTAGTGTGAGAGGAAAATCACCTGTGACCTAGGCAAATAGGTTGGAGAAATACTGAGGGGAGAGAAATGGTGGAATATGTATGCAAGGGAGGTATGTAAAAACAGAGATAAGTGCAGATTCTTTTGCCATGGCCACCCCTTGATGGGAGTTCCTGGAAGGAACAGGCATCAGATGGAGTCTCAGTGAAAGGCTGGAAACTTTATATTTGTTGGCCTTAGAAGAGAAAAGAGTGATGGTTGACATGATCACGGCCTTAGAAGGGAAAAGAGTGATGGTTGACATGATCACAACCTTTAAGTTTTTAAACCAGAATGATGAAGCAGACAGTGAGCAGTTCATAAAAAGATGTAGAGGTAGGACAACCAGAGGATATAGCATGCTATTAAGAAACTCGTTAAAAATGACGGAAAGAACTTTTAAAGTATGAGAGTGGTAGAGTGGAATAATATGACTGAAGGCATGGTTAATGCAGACAGCATACATGAATTTAAGATGTAGTAACTTCTTTGTGAATTCTTAATATCTTCACTATTAACTGTTCTCGAGTCATTCCATTCTTTTACCATTACTCTTACTGAAGGAATTTTCTATGTATGTTCTTAGATGCATATCGGTATTACGTAGCGGTGTCTACCTCCTTACACTTAAATTGCTAAATTGCGTAAGATGAATCTCGCGTACCCTACCTACGTTTACTTGTGTTGCAAATGTACTAATATTGTGCATGTGAAGCCATGATTTTGATACCGTGAATTGTTTAATGATGCATTAAAACGTTGAGTTTAATTACATTCTTAAGTATGAATAACTAATGGCGTAATATTAGAAGTTAATATAATCGATATAATGCGCATGCGCTTACTCGATGATTTTTGTGTGTGGATGGTGTTTGATATATCAATATTCCATGAATATCGGATATTTATTTTATGTAATTTTGTTATGTGTGTGGTATAGATTCTGGTTTAATAATCACTTAACAGTCGGTAACCCTAAACCTCAGTAATGTATATAACATTAAAGATCTTGAAGAATGAGTGAGTCGTGTAACCACTACGAAGAGAATAGGCTATTTAGCATTTATATTTTACGAATTAGAGAGTTTATATTGAAACGTAGTTGAAAATGTTGCACCAGGCACTCGTCTTGTATCTGTCAAGAGATATTTAAATGTTGGAATTTGAAGTTGGCGGGAGGTGACGTCTTGCTGGTCACGTGACAATGCGCGGGTGGAGCCTCCTGGCGGCTAGCGTTGGAAAGACGTTGCCACATGTGCACAGAACTGGATAGTGTTGTTACTGTCGATTCGCTGGAATATATTCCGTGCACGTGTAACCTGTTCACGTCCATTAATCACCATATCTACCTGTCTGTGTGTGCACTTGTCACGTGCTTGTATTGTCAGTTGAATTATCCACTGTCCACAATTGTTGCCGGTAGTACCGCAACCCAGAAGTTGCACGAAAAATTGACGTGAATCGTGTTTGTGAAAGTGTGGTGGTGCTAGTGGATGGCAATCATGTGTTCAATGTAGCAAAACATATGGCCCAGAAGTGGAACGATTGTTCACCTACCTCACCTTCGTTCTCCCTGTATTACCACCAGCTGTGTATAGCCAGCTGAGTTATGTTCCCGAACGGCTACCCGAACGGCTACCCGCCGGCGGGACCCATGCCCAATAGCGGAAGCGGATACTATGTGGTGAGTACATCCATCTGCATTGGTAGATACATATACACATGCTACATGATGTAATCTTGGAGAGAGAAAGAGAGGCTGGAGGGCGTTCTTACCCTTGAAGTATGGCCATTCGGCTTGTCCATATGGATTCGATCCTCAGCATTATGTTCAGACTGATATAATGGAATTGAGTAATACATCTGTTTTTTTATGTATCTTTTTTCATGTACGGCTAGATGAAGGTAGCTATTCAAGTACGTGAAAACAGTTAAAAATTATTGTAGGCCGGGTACTTGTGGGACCACAAGTACAAGTATTACAAAGTTTAGAAGCATTGGATTATGAAAGAACTGTCTGAAGGAAATGTCTAGTTTGAGAAATACGTTATATAAACAAGTTTAGTGGAATGATACCCTCCAGTTTCTTATTTGTTTTGTGTTTTAAGGATGGGAAAGCAATATATACAATAACAGTTGATCTTCAGAAACAAGTTGTTATCCATTGATTTTTTCTACAATGGTTTGTTTACAGAATGGAGGAACCTGTAAAGTTTTAGATTAGGGCCACACAAATAAGCTGTGGAATTCAATAGAATTCATGTAATTGGCTTGCACGTTAGGTAGTTTAGATATGGGAGTGATATGAAGCATTAATTCTGTACTTATGCGAGAGGGTAAAATTGTGATTTTAAGAGGAAGTATGAGGCTTGAGAAATATAGTTGCTGAATATTTAGAGCAATGAAATCTGCGAGCACATATCAAAGTTGTAAGTATAACATATTGGATTGTAACTTTAAGTATTTGTTTACATGGTCATAGTTACCAGCATGATAAATACTAAACTGGGAATATGTATTAACTTAGGAATTAAGACAATGTTCATAATTCCTGTATAAACTTCCCTTATGATAATTTAGATGATTGTTCGATTGTTCTCGAGAGGTGTGTTCTGTTTTACCAAATATATTCTTCAGAAGTTAAAGGTTTAGATATGGTTGTAGAAAAAAAAGTTTACGTACAAAGTATTGGAGTGGCTTTAATATGTTTTTTTAGATTGTAATGAATTTTTAGTATATATTGTCTCCAAATAATTATCTCTGGTCTTGGATCACGAGTGTTGTGGGTGTGATTGGACAGGTTTAATTTTATGATGCTCTTCAAGACTTTTAATGATTGCTTACCTTTTGGCTTAGTAATTCAATTGCTCTGACGTCTGCTTGTGCTTGTTGTCATTCTACGATTCGTTATTTCTGTGACGCCCCTTAACTGGAACTTTACCATGGAAAGTTGAGGTGTGTGTGGTTTTGGAATTTTATGTTTTGTTATTCTTCAATCATAGGCAAGGTGGGAGTATTATGGGTATTAGAGTTATATGTGGCATTAACATAGACACAATTGAAACTTGTAAAAGATCTGCTGGTACTAGGAGGATGCAATGTTCATGTAAGTTAACTGTGTTTTAGATTTATATCTGTTCTTTTGGGATTGTTCATGCCACAGCAAGTAATTCACAGAGTGGGAGTATCCTTCATATAACATGTTTTGTTATTAAGTAACTTGCTATTGGTGGAACTTTGAGTACCCATAATGAGATTTTGCCAGAATGCCATTGCTAGCAGGTAGCTCTCTGCACATTGGATGTTTCTCCCTGTTGCCACTCCTCCACTCATACATCTTGCCTGCAGTATATTGTAATGCTGTTTTTGATGGCTGCTCTCCTGTTGTAATTGTCTATTTTAGGCCCATCTGATCGTCTTCATGTGTCTGGTTTTGTTTTGAATGGATATGCGGTCACCATGGAAATTTTTTACTTTATTCCTGTTAATGCATTAAGGAAGTTTTCAAGCTTCCTTGCTGTGCATTCAGATATTTTCTTTGGTGCCATTTTACTGTTTTTTCAAGTATTACATTCAATTTGATGAATTTGTATTTACCATGACAAATTGCCTTCAGGTTTCAGATTTTAGCATTCATATCCTTTGTTTTTGCTGGGCATATTAACAAAAATCATTCTTTGGTGTCTGTAAATGTAGAGTTCAAGCTCTTTCAGTCTTTCATGGTATGCTGAATTCTACTGTATTTGTAAAAGATTCTGAGTTCTCTCTGATTTAACTGTGCATGACTGGTGACCATACGACATAGGTTACTGGATAAGGCCATTGTTTGACCAAGCTGTGAGAAACATCAGCTCTCAGCCCCATGTAACCCCCCACAGCCTGGCTGGTGTAGTACACTTTCATGGGAATTGTCCAGTACATTCTGAAACTTCTTCATTATTGAGCATTCCATGCTGTTTTCTTTCTAATGATAGTGGATAAGTTGGTGAAAAGTTTTGGGCTTTGGAAGTTTGATCTATCTTTATCTCTGCATATTGTACCTCTGGATTATACAGGTAGAATTTTACAAAGGCTTCCATTCTTGTTTTGCCTGTAGGATATATCTGAGCGTAAGATGGGAATCACCTTTATGGATTCTCTAATTATAGATGGTGATATACCTACCCCTTTTGCACTTAAGGGAGTATAGCCTCGAAGAGATTTTAGCTGCTTCTGGAAATTTAGTTCCTTATGCACATTATAAAGGGCTTTGGAAGCTTTCTGAACAGTTTCCAATAATGCAGTTTCACCTGCCTTGTAGGTTAATGTAAAAACAAAAGTCTTCAGTTTGTGAAGAAAGATTAGTGGCTCTAATATCATCATTGGTATGTCTTCCTTTTGTCATGAAAGTGTGCCATCTTTCTGCATGAGGCAACCATTATTCTGATTAACAGCATTATTTTATCAGTATGCTCCTTGATTTTAAGATTTGCATTTATATTGATTCCCAAATCAATGACATTTTGTATTCTGCCAGTGAAAATATATTTATTATACCATGACTTGTTTGTTCAAATTTCTCTTCTGCCCTTTGTATAGACACTAGACAGCTGACACTAAAGTAGCAACCAACTTTTTGGTCCCCACTAAGTCTTTGGCGTTCGCTCCTGTTCCTGTTGTGTTATATTTAAGTAGTCTTGTGCCATGTGTCTCCATTGCTTTGTAACATAAGTGCATAGTTTTGTTTTGACATTTGATAAGATATATGCTGTGCATGTGAATCTATCTTCATAAGTGCCAATCTTGATCTTGTAAATCTCATGCCACCCCTATTAATATAATTAGGTGATGCTATGATTAATAGTTTATTTAGTGATTAATTTTACCTTGGTAGTCTTAAAGGTAAACACGTACAAAAAACTAGATTACATATTAAATTGTGTTATTCTTGGCCACTCTTACTGTTATCAGTAATATATTTATGTTGTGATGATAAGAATGTTTTATAGCTTGTTCGAGGATTTATTCAGCTTCATTTGGCTATGTATATATAGGCCCACACATACACATACGGGCTTTCATGCTGTAGTGGTTAGTGTTACTGACCCATAGTCAGCACAGTCCAGCCTTGGATTGGACCCACATGGATTCAAATTCTTGGAGTGGCATTCAGCTTATGTCCAACCTAGGTGTTCATCCTCCCCTCTTGGTGTTTCATAATTGGGTACCTGGTTTAGGCTAGGGTTTATGTGTGTGTGAGCATCCATGTTTAGGATTAAAGATGGTACACATATACAAGTCTATCTATACCACTGACGCCTGTCCCCTTCGGGAATTCTCATAAAGGGGGTGGTCACAAAAATGTCTCCTTATCCCTGTCTGTAGATGCCTGCCTTAGACACAGTATACCATGCATTCCTCCACTATTTCCCTCCCTCCAGTATTCCATTCTGGTTCACCATGTCACAGGTGGTCTTCCTCTCACATCAACTTTGATTGTGCTATCATACATTCTATAAACTAATAGTCTTGCATACTTTCCTCATGCACAAACCATGATTATCTTGGTTAATGTCGATCTCAGCCCATCCTTGTTAATTATACAGTTAGTCATAAATAGCAAAACAAGGTTGATATCTTTAAATGGGAAGTGACTATGTGAATATTGATATTAGAGTTT
The DNA here is from genome assembly GCF_036320965.1 of Panulirus ornatus. Classification (NCBI taxonomy): domain Eukaryota; kingdom Metazoa; phylum Arthropoda; class Malacostraca; order Decapoda; family Palinuridae; genus Panulirus; species Panulirus ornatus. The sequence continues at coordinate 21,093,986 of NC_092224.1, read as the reverse complement.
TTTTGTATAAAAGAATTTTGGTAGTGTACATTTGTTCATATAGGTCAAGTTCTACCTGGTATCAGTTATTATTAACAGTGATGATATTCCTTATAAAGATGGGTGGTTAATTCATTGACAAGCGATGGCTGTTCATTCACTAACACAGTGGCTCGCTTCTAGACATATATCTTCAGCTTGTCTACAAGCACGACAGCAGCTCACTCCCAGATGTGTCGATGGCTTATTTGCAAACACAGCAGCTCACATCTAGACATGTCAGTGGCTCATTCTCTTAACATGAGACAGTGGCTCAATCCCTGAAATGTTGATGGCTTGTTCACTATCACATGACGACATCTTACTTTCAGATGTATGTGGCTCATTCACTCAGACACTTTAGTGGCTCACTTCCAGACGTCTCAGCAACTCATTCACAAACACATTATGGCAACTTGCTCTTTGATATTCACAGCTCATTCATGGATGCATGATAGAGACTCTTTCTGACATCTTTGACCCCCTACTGCCTAATTTGACTCCACTTTCTGTTGTTACCTTGTATATGAATACTCGTTTCATATGTCTTCATTGAGCCTTAAGATGTGGAGATCATTTTCATTGATTTAGTTGTATTAATGTCTTTACATGAAACAAATATGTCCTTGATAATCAAGGTACTAAATTGTTCATGAATTTATTACTGCTGTGTTCTAACATCACACTACAAGTCAGGTGAAATTGCAGTTAGAAAGTGTTTAGAGGTCTTTTAAAGTCCATATTGAGTTGGTTAAGGAACTAAATTTACTGGGACCACTGAAGTGGTTAGGGAACTAAATTTACTGGGATCATCTGAAATTGAAATCTCTTGAGGCTCTTACTCCCTGGAGTGCTAACTAGAGATGTATCATCAGTACCTAGAAAAATCTAAAAAGTATGGTTCCCAACTTACATTTGGAAATAAGTGTGGTTCTCAACTTATATTTGGAAATAACATCCTACTGACACTAAAGGCCCCTGAAGACTTCATCAGGTATTCGAATCTGACCTTGTGTGGAACGGATACCCTCATGGAGTAATTTGACTCTAAATACTTGAGAGACCCAAAGTTGTGATATGCTTAAAAAGAGGGAACACAGTAAACATCTGGGCAACAAGACTTCAACCCTTGTCCATTATCCTCAGAACCACCAAGGAAAGCAGTGGAGCAGTTTGAGAGTGCCCTGAACAAGTACCTACAAAATTTACCTGACTAACCAAGCTGTTTCATTTGTTACATCTTGAAGCTTATGAACTCTTTATCTCTCTCGCTGGCACATTCTGAGAGATTTTTCACCTCCAAAATTTGTATATGGTATCCCTTGACTTATGCCTTTTCATCAATGTCTAAATTTCAGCGAGGGCTTGGCTTTGATGTAGACTTCTGTCTGGAGTCTCCAATGTAAGAAAAAAGTTTGTTGACCAATGACCCAACTCAACTGCCTGTGCCCAGCCAGGTCTTTTTTTTTAAGGGGTGGGGGGATAGGATACTCCTGAAAACTTCACCGGGTATTCGAATCTGACCTTGTGTGGAATGGATAACCTCATGCAGTAATATGCCAATGACCCAACTAAACTGCCCGGGCCCAGCTAGGTCTTGGGGGGAGGGGTAGAATACCCCTGAAAATTTCACCAGTTATTCAAATCTGATCTTGTGTGGAACGGATACTCTCGTGTAGTCATTTGATTTCTGTATATTTTAAAACATTGGAACTTTCCCAACAATCAACAGAACATGCAGACCACATTTAGGAGCTGAGATTTTCTTAATTTTTATTATTTTAGGAGGTGCTAAACTTAAATATAGTAAATTACATCTACAGAGTGTAAGGATTCCAATGGTACCACTTTCACCAATATGCATTTTCGTAACTGGTTCTTCCATTTTTGTATTCATTACCTATGGACTCTGGGCATGCTATAATTACCTTACTGACCTCATCTGTTTTTGGGCATTGTACAAGTTCCTGTAGCCACCAAAGAATTCCACTAGCCATATCCCTAGACAGGAATAGTCATGAAATTCACAGAAAAATCACTTAAATGTCAGAGGATTGGAATAAAATGATTGAAATACTCCTGGAATGCTGTGGAACAAAAAAGCTTTTTTTTTTGTGAGGCATCTATAGCAGGTGAGGTTTGTGTTGATACATAAGATACCAAGCATTGCCTTGTGATACATGTCAGTGCCAGAGTGTAGCACTTACTGTGAAGTAAGTTATATGCTCCTTCCTGAAGTTTATTTTTTCTTGGCTTAAGTTGAGGCCTATAACACTTTTTGTTAGGTGCTCTATTTTTCTTATTGTGATTGTTCACTTCCTCAGAGGGTTGTTCTTGAAAAGCACCAAATTTTCATAAATACAGGTACACCACCGAATTTCTGGCAACTGATGCTTTGGCACCTTCTTTAGCCTGGACAAAATTATGTGAGGGAACTTGAAATTACCACGGCCACCAGACTAGTTTACTGGGCGGCGACAGATGGCATAGTGTGTAGGGCGTGCTTATTTATATTCTTTACACTGCACTTGTTGGTGGTGATACCATAATTCTGTGAGATTCTTAGCTTCTTTTGCTTAAATTTAACCATAACTATGGCTTCTAAGACATATGAGAGTGTCAGTCATGGTGTCAAACATAAACACCAGTCCATGTTGATCCAAGATAAAGTAGAACTGTTGAAAAAATGGACCATGGTGTTTCGGTAAGCTGTGTGACATGTACAGTATTGGTTCATCAGCTGTTTATGATATAAAGAAGCAAAGGGAGAAAGTACTGAAATTCTATGCAGACCGATTTCAAGAAGCAAATGTCATTTAGAAAAACTATGAAAGATGGTAAGAGTACTGAGCACGATTGAGTGATGTAATGCTTTCGATGAGTGGACTTGTCAGGTAGCATGGTAATGGACCAGGCTAAGTTGTTTCATAAAGAACTTGAATTACAGCATGAGTGTGACTATAGTGAAAAATGGCTTCAAAGATTTGAGAAGCATCATGGAATTTCCATGAATAAAGTTTGTGGAGAAAAGCGGTCTGCAAACCACGAAGGAGCTGCCAAGTATGTGGATGAATTTGCAAAACTCGTAGTTGACAAGCACCTCAGTCCTGAGCAGGTGTATAATGCAGACGAAACTGCATCATTCTGGTGATGCGCACCTAGGAAAACTATTAACAGAAGACAAAAAAGACCCCACAGGATTCAAACAATCTAAAGGACAGACTTACCATCTTAGGGTACTCAAACATTTAATATTTGTTTGATTTAAATTTCTAGCAGTCCCTGGTATACTTTAGACACATGGGAGATGTATAATTAGCAAGTTAGAGGTGTGTTGTTGATTTATTATTACGTGACCACGGTTGGTTTAGCAAAATGGTTAATCCAGTAAGGCTTTGGAACCAAGAGTGCCGGAAAATTGTTGATGTACCTGTAATAGGAAGTTTAGTGTCTTATCAGTGGGATGGTGAACACTAGTCCATTAGGTTACTTAGGGAAAAAGCAAGTAAGTTGTTAACATAAGTAGAATTCTCATAGTTTACTGGGTCTGCTTCAGTATTGCAAGTGTATGTCATGGACACAACTGCAATCCTACTGGAATTTGGAGTGGGGGATACTGTGTGATGTCATGCTGACACTATACATTTTGACTGTGTTACTTAAAGCTTTTGTAGATATTGCCTGTTTGGGCTAGAAGTGTGAAGTTTTCCTGGGTGTTTGTAGGTTACCTTATGCAGTAGTTATTTTCTCGATTAGTCAGAAAAATAACCTTGGACTCTGGTGCTATTTGGCATGTGGATGAAATGCTATTTTTAGAACTGTTTTAGTTCTGCATGAAAAACAGGCTATGAAAATGGCTACTGTATTTATGCATTAGGTGCTATATATATATATATATATATATATATATATATATATATATATATATATAGAGCTAATTATTTTTATTATTGGAAAACATGTATAGCAATATTGCCTCACTTTTGCGAGGCAACTGCAATAATTTTTCATGTAAATTAAAGGTAGTTTTATTGTGCATTAGCAGTATCATAACCAGTGCGGTTTGGAGGAGCTGCTTCTGTGGTAGAGCTCAAAAGTTTGTAAAAGTTTGAATTTCAGTGACTCAAGGGAATTGGAGTACCCAAGTCTCGTCCCACTTTTTCGTGCTGATCTTGTTATTACATTCTTTAGTGGATCAGAAGGGGGAGGCATATCCCAGCTACATCAGGATAATAGTAGTAGTAGTTTTTTTTTTTTTTTTTTTTTTTAATAGACATACTCCAGAGGTGTGCCTCTGGGAGACACTGCTCTTGAGTTACCCGTGGCCAGTCAAGGATGAGGCATTAAATGGGTACTGGGGTCAACCAGCTATGCTGGGGAGTAATAGGGACAAGTGACTGAGGGTGATGGCTTTGACTGTTATTAGAATGACTGTTTAGAGTAAAAGAAGGGAGCTTGTGGAGAATGATAAAGGTTTTAGTTTGGATGCGGTGGAGATTGGGAAAACTCGCATCCTTGGATAGGGTGTATGGACTTAATATGGCAATGGTGAATGAAAGTTGTGGGAGGGCATAGGGGGAGGAGTGGTATGAATGGAAATCAGTGATAATTACTATGAAAGAGGGAAAGAAGGATATGCATTTATGCTATGATCAAGAATGTGGGAGGGTGTTACAGAGTATGGATAGAGTGGATCAAGAATAGTGTAGGTGAAAGGAAAGATTGGGATTGTTCAGTATTTTTGCATATGTGTATATGCACGTGTGAATACATAGACTGTGAATTAAGGATGAAATTCAGCATTTTTGGAGAAATTTGAATGACTGTATAAATGATTTTGAAGAGAAAGATGGTTGTAATTGGTGACATGAATGCAAAGGTGGGATGTGATGGAATTGGCAAAATATAGTTGAGAAGTGGATAGTGCCTGGAGTAAATGAAAGTTGAAAATGGCTTTGTGGATGTCTGTGCTGAGAAGGGTCTATTCTTTGTAAACTTTTTTTTTTCCTCGGCATAAGATGATCCACGGGTACACATGGATGAGAAATGATGAAAGGGAAGAACAAAAGCGTTTGATTGACTATGTAGCAGTAGATGAAAGGTTGAGAAAGGCTGTGCTAGATGCTAGAGTTAAGATGATTCTTTGGAGACTTAGACCATTTTGCAGTTTTTGTGGATATAAGGTCATGAGATACAAGAATAAAAAGTGGATGAGGTTAGAAATGCTGTGGAAGAATAGAAAAAGGCATATGGTAGATTGCTCAAAAGGAATGTACCAGTGGAAGGAGGAAGGAATAATATAAGCTTGTAATTGGAATGATGAGCTGATAGAGGAAAGCAAAGAAGTGGATAAATATTTTGAATGAAAGTTGAGTGAAAAGTTTAGGGAAAACAAGAAATTGTACTGAAAGGATGTGAAAGAGGAAAGAGTGGAAAGGTTGATGTGAGAATTAAGGGAGTTTCAGAACCAAAAGGAGGAAGTGAAAGGAAGATGGAAAGAGTATTTTAAAGAACATAAACATGTTGGAAAAGTTTAGTTTTCATATAAGGTCACCTGCCTTCTAAATCATTGGTCTCATAAGGTATTATAGCTGCCTTTCCTGTAGGTATAGCAACACTCTTTGGTTCCCAGTTCTTCTGTAACTACCTTAGATGACTCTAACCTCATTTCACTCCAGATGTCCCTCTTAATAATCCTATACCCGTCCTGGTAATCTCTCTTCAAAATGCCTGAAAAGGACTTCTCTATGTGGATGCAAGCAGAGTTAATGGTCCTGATGGGATCTGTCTCTATGTGGATGCAAGCAGAGTTAATGGTCCTGATGGGATCTATCCCTCTGTGCTGAAGCAATGTGCCTCTGAAATTGCGCCTATGCTTGCTTGTCTGTTCCATTTCTGTTTGAAAACCAGAATTTTCCTTCTTGGAAGCATGTATTGGTGCATCCTATCCCTGAGAAGGGTGACCGTTGTAAGTATTTTCCTGTTGCTTTGAGATCGAACATTTCCAATCTTTGAATCCCTCATCAACTCAAATATTCTCAGACATCTGGAATTTCAGTCCTTTCTCTGACTACTAGTTTGGCTTCAGTGAGGTAAGATCCACTTTTGTTATTCTTTCTTTTCTTACTCATATCACGTCATTATTCCTGAAAGATTCTGAGGAATCCTTTGTAGTTGCCCTTAATGTATCCAAGGCTTTTGATAGGGTGTGGCATTAGGGTCTCATCTCTAAGCTCCCCTCATTTGGCTTCCTTGCCTCACTTTGCCCTGTCTTTTCTCACTTGATCTGCATCTCATCATGAAACAAGTTCCTCAGTAAACTCAAGACTTGGACAGGAAATCTTAGTGGAGTGGATGAAAGTTGGTAAAGTTTGATGCCTCCTAAACCCAATTTCAGTCCATCTCTCTTCGATGACTGTAATTTCATGTATTGATTGACTCAATGCCTTTAGTATTACTGTAACATCTATTCTCTCATGGAAACCCCACAATATGAAAATAGCTAGGTCTGCTTAAAAAAAAGAATGGGATTCCTGTTAGATTTTATATCCTTATTTGACTGTCTAAACTCCTGCCAAGAGGCTGACGTCCTTTCAAAAACCTGTAAGCCAAGATCCTTTACCTTTGGAATTTCACTGTTCACCTTTGGGAATGGTTGAATTCCTCCTGTACAGATGCAGGGATCGAAGCCCTCGTGTACTCTATTCTCAACGATTTAGAGGAAATTATCTCCCACCGTACCAATATACCGGACTGCTGTGACCACTCTCATAGTATTCTGAATTTGTTTTTCACCTCTAGTCCATCCTGCTGTAAATGCTCATTCTTGCCCCAAATTAGTTCATCTGATCACTTTCTCATAAGTGTATCTATTCTAATGGTACTTCCCCTTCCAGTAGCCCCTTCTAAGCATAAGTACTGGCTCCTGAACAAAGCTGACTGGAATAACTTGTGTAACTTCTGACTTTCTTTGGTTGAATTACTTGTGGTGATGCTTTCATCTCTGCCAAATGCATAGCAGAGGCTGTTATCACAGGAATGGAAGAATTTATCCCCTCTTCCTCCAAGATGACGACTTCATCAAATCCATGGTTCAACCATTCCTGCTCTTAAGGCTATCGGATAAGAGATCAAGCATATCGAGCTTAGAAAGACTCTCCTTCTCCTGACCCCTTTCAGCTTTTATCGGCCTGTAATCATTGCAAGCACGTTATCCTTGAGATGAAGCATTCCTTTATTCAAAGGAAGTGGGATGAGCTCTCCTTGTCATCCACTGATAGGTCTTTCTAGTCTTTAGCTAAGAGCATCTGTAACAATTTCCTTCACTTTTCCATTCTCATGGTACTATAACTGTCTCTCCCACTGACAAAGCAGTGCACTTTAGTTCCCGTTTCTCATCTGACTCCACCTTGGATGACTTTAGAATTCCTTCACCCCTTGATGCTCCTCTTACTAATCCTGTGCCTCTTTCTTTAATCTCTTTTCGGACTGTCCGAAAAGTGCGTCTTTCTCTGGACACGAGGCTTATCATCCTGATAGCATCCATCCCTGTGTACTGAAAGAGTTTACCTCTGAACTTGCACCAATGTTTGCTCACCTGTTCCTTTTCTGTTTAGAAACCAAAACTTTGCCTTCTTGGAAACATGCATTGATACATCCCATCCCTAAGAAGAGTGACTGTTTTTACCCCTCCACCTTTTGTCCTATAGCTTTGACATCTATCATTTCCAAAGGTTTTGAATCCCCCCCCCTCGACTCCCATATCCTAAAACACCTTGAAAATCACAGCCTTCTTTCTGATCACAAGTATGGCTTCCATTTGGTGAGATCCATTGGTGATATTCTTTCTAATGTCAGGTCATCATCCCTGAAAGATTTTGGGGGATCAAGTGTAGTTGCCCTTGACATATCTGATGCTTTTGATGGTGTGGCTTCGGGGTCTCATCTTTAAGCTCCCCTCTTTTGGTTTTCCTCCCTCACTTTGCTCCTTTATATCTAGCTTCCTTTCTGGCTCATCTATCCCTGTGGTGGTTGATGGCTCAGCCTTCCCATTTCTCCCTCGAGGTTCTGTCCTTTTCTCCTTTTTTCAATGATTTCTTGTCCACAAATAATCCAATGCACTCATGCTGACAATTCAACACTGCATTCTTCCACATCCTTCAATTCTGCTCCCTCTCCTCTCACTCTGTCTGCATCTCATCTTGACACTGCTACCTCAGTAGACAATGACTTAGACAAGATATCTCAGTGGGGTAGACAAAATCTTAAGTCTAATGCCTTCAAGACCCAACTTCTGCCCATTGCTCTATTGAAAACTCCTCACAACTCTTGTGTCTCCTTTGACGGTTCAGTAATTCCACCTCTTGACTTAATGAACATACTTATTATTACTAGAGCATCCACTTTTTCTTGGAAACCCCACATTACAAGAATATCTTCATCTTCCTCTTTTGAACAATTGCTCAGTTTATACAAGGGATTGATTCATCCTGGGATTGATTGTCCTTGTATGGAGTACTGCTCTCACATTTGGGGTCGTTCTATCTTTGTATCCCTACTTGAGTGTTGCTGAAAGCAATCTGCTTTATAAACTGTCCCAAGCCAACTTCCAAACTAGATCCCGTTGCCCTTTGCTGCAATGTAGGTTCACTTTCCCTCTTCTATAGGTATGATTTTATTTTCCTCCGAGAGCTGGTTGCTGGATCACACAATGTTTGGCAAGCTGTTGCGTTGCATGATTATTGTGTGGCCATCGGCAACTCAAGGGTGGGTCATTTGGATACCTGCTACTTTCACTACACGTCGAAGCTTGAAATTCTCTACCTTCTCATGTCTTTCTCAATGATTATGACCAGGCACATTTCATGCCCTCAAAAACTCTTAAATACTTTCTCTTGTCTTTTCTTTTTCTGTTTCATATTTCTTTCTGTATTTCATTTAAGGCCTGGCCTGTTAGTGGACTTTTGTCTGTGACTGGAGCCTTAAGAAAGAAGTGTAGAAATTTCTTCTAAACAGTTATTCCATTTATACAATGGATTTATCCATTCTTGTATGGATTACTGCTCTCATATCTGAGGTGGTCCTAGCTCTGCATCCTTACTAGACAGGGTGGAGATGAAAGTGGTATGACTTTAAAACTTGCCCATCCTAACTTCAAAACTTAACCTGCTTGCCCTATGCCACAATATATAGGTTCATTTTTAGGTATTACTTTGGTTTTTGATCCCAAGAGCTCGTTGATTGTGTTCTCTCACCACTAGCTCTAAGCACTCAATACTTGGCAACCTCCTGTGTCACATGGTTACCGTTTGGCTGTTACCAACTCAAGGATGGGCCATTTTGATGACAGTTTCTTTCCCCATGCTTTGAAGGTTTGGAACTCTACCCTCACGTCTTTCCCAATAATTATAACATGACTTTTTAAAAGACGGGTTTTCACTTCCTCCAAAATTCATAAATACTTTCCATTGTCTCTTCTTTCTCACCTGCATTAACCTTTCTATATTTAAGTTAAATCCTGGTCTTGATGTGAACTTCTGTCCATGACAAGAGCTTAAAAAAAATGGAATGTGAATGAGGATAGTTTGACAAACAGGATTTATTTGTCAGAAGTGGAGAGGACAAGGAGAAGGGGAAAATCATATTGGAGATGGAAGGATGGAGTGAGGTAGATTGAAGATACTCTAGGTTTGAACCTGTAGGGTGGTGAAAGGTGTGCAAGGTAGAGAGAGTATTGGAGCACTTTGGTATACAAGGGGCGATGTGCTGTCAGTGCTGAACTAGGGCATTTGAAGCATCTGGGGTGAATCATGGAAAGGTTTTTGTTGTCTGGTTGTGTTCAGTTCAGAACACAGGTAGTGTGGGAGTGAGTGGATGAGGCAGCATGTGTATTGAGATGCGGTGGGTGGGAGGGTAGAAATCATAACAGCTATACTCTAGCTGAAGGTAATCCATCTCTGCATCATGGAAATTATGATTTTGGTGGTGATGATAAATGTTGTCCTGATGTTGGGGATGGGATGGTTGTGTGTCGATCGAATTCTTAAGTAATACGGGCCGCACTACTGCCAGATGCTACTGAACAGTTAAAGTCTACTCAGAACTGATTGAAAATATAATTGAGCAACACTGTATCTCTTTTAACATTGTTACCCAACATTTTAAGATATGGAGTGAGGAAGCTGAAAGGTGGAGGTTTTGATGTGGAAAGGTATGGTAACGTATCGGTTGTGTTACCAAGTGCTTCTCTTGTAGCCTACTTCGCATTCATCATGGTGGGAGTTTTTCTCTTGAATGCATTCTTAAAATTGCTCTAACTGTTGATGTAGTCTAGTTGAAAGCATCAGCTACATTTTCCTGACCCTCACCAGCTTCCAGCCATCTCAAGACATGTAATTTTACATCCAAGGAGAGGCTTTTCCAAGGCACTTTAGATGCTCTAGCAGCAGTAGAATTTGCAGGCCGTCTTCCATACATGATTAGTGAAAAATGATCACAATATTAAAAATTGGTGAGATGAGTTAGCAAGAATGGGTGCACAATGTCAGTGCAGTGAATTTGTGAATTACCAACAGGTGAGAGCACTCCTTGCTGATTGAATATGATCCTGTGTGTATGGCACTTTGATTGGCCAAGTGAATGAATGTAAACTAAGAGCTGCTCTTGACAAGTTGAGTGTTTGCACGTGACTTTTGACTTCTTTACTTATTTTTTTTATTTTTTTTATTTTTCAGTAAAACTAGAGCTTAAAAGTGCAAGCCAGGTTGCTATAATGATTGATAACTCTGTGGGGTAGTGCTAACTGGGGTATTAGTGTACTGGGAGAGGAGATATAGTTGTAGTTATTTGTTTTTCTTTAAACTTCTCATTTCCTGAGTTGCTAAGGTGGCACCACGAACAAACTAAGTAAAAGCATTTACAAGCTGTCACATGTATTGCATTGGAACAGTTTCCTGTTTACAACCAGACCCCAAAGACCATTTTGTGGATTTCCCTGGCTTCATATCCTCTGGTTCAATCCAATGACAGTATGTCATCTCGTATTTCCCTCTTCACTGCAAATCAGTCTGTTGTGCATGCTTTTCACTCTCCTACATGTTCAGGGCCCAACGACTTAATATCTTTTTTTGCTCCATCCTTCCATCTTTAGTTTGGTCACCCATTTTCTTTGTCTCCCCTGTCTGAAAGGTGTATCCACTTTGTCAACATTTTTTGCCATATTTTGTTTTGTAACTATATTTCTAGGTGCATCTGAGGGTGCCATCAGACCATATGCCCATCTTATTATTGAAAGATCTACCCCTCTCCCAACAACATTCTTTACTTTCAGTGTATAAAATGCAGAGTGAATTTTGAATTCAAAAGTTTTGTGTCACAAAACACTATATAGATGCTTCCCGACATAACTCAAGAACTGCATTACCTGTAACAGTGTGCAAATTGAAATTTCTATGAGTCAATATCTACATAATTTCACCCAAAATCCCATCACCTGATCATTATTTCATTTCCCCTTTTCGAGTGCATTTTTTCTGTATCAGATGCTACACACTGTACTAAACTTGGCCACCACTCTTACAAAATCCCAAACTCCTGACTGCAACACTACCACATTTAGCAGTAGTAGTATGGGAAAGAAATTGCTGACTACAAAAAAGAGATTATTAAACTATAAAGAAATGTATTTACCACTCGTTTTAATTAAACATTATTAAAGTTAGCACGAGCCTTAGATTTGATAAACCTATACATAACTGGCCACAAAGTACTGTACTTTTCTTTTATGTCTGTGTAGAGACTTCCAGCTTTTATTTGTATCACCATGAGACATAGTGGTACATGATGCTGAATCTAATCTTCCATCCTCAAAATTAGGTTAACTATCTCTCCAGGTCTCTCCATGCCACTCCTTTACCCTTCCAGGTCTTAGATCTCTTATCATGTACCCCTTCCAGGTTCCCATGTCATATCTTCATTTCGTAGATAAGCGCCATTTCTTTTCTTGGTTTCAACAGTGGATTTTAAACGTGTTGAAGCTTATATGTTCCTTAATGCACTCGGTGTCCTTCAAAATTTTGTTCACTTTTGAGGTAACCAGCCTGAGTTCATGCGAGATGGAAGAGGGTGTTTGCCCATCATCATGCTTCTTTATCTTTTTCATTTGCATATCTAAATCATTCTCTTTTTGCATTTGCAAGGGGGCCCTCAACTTCTATCTTCTTTGTCATTTTCCATTTATTATGAGTTAGAAGTAAGTGCCGCATTTACACTAAAAATCACAAAGTTCCGAAACAGTGTGGCAGAGATGCGCATGGAACCACTGTAACAGCATCACTGTTTATTTGATAAGACATATCTTAGGGAAGATGCTATTCCCCCAATGCATCCCTCCACTCGTGTGTACACTCTGGAAATGCCCTTAACTACAACACTGCCAAACATCCAGGTTCCTTTCCTCAAACATACTACCTATCTCTTGCCATTTCTCATGTTAGTGAGGTAGTTTTAGGAACAGGGCTGAGTCTTTGAAGGAAATCCTCACTTTGCCCCCTTCTCTGTTCCTTATTTCGGAAAATTAAAAATGAGAGGGGAGGATTTCTAGCCCCCTGCTTTCTCCCCTTTTCATCGCCTTCTATGACACGCAGGGAATACGTGGGAAGTATTCTTTCTCCCCTATCCCCAGGGAGGGAGAGAGAGGGCATATGATAGAGTTGATAGAGATGCTTTGTGGAAGGTATTAAGATTATATGGTGTGGGAGGCAAGTTGTTAGAAAGGTGTGAAAATTTTTTATCGAGGATGTTAGGCATGTGTATGTGTAGGAAGAAAGTGATTGGTTCTCGGTGAATGTTGGTTTGCGGCAGGGGTTCATGACGTCTCCATGGCTGTTTAATTTGTTTATGGATGGGGTTGTTAGGGAGGTGAATGCAAGAGTTTTGGAAAGAGGGGCAAGTATGCAGTCTGTTGTGGATGAGAGAGCTTGGGAAGTGAGTCAGTTGTTCTCTGATGATACAGCGCTGGTGACTGATTCGTGTGAGAAACTGCAGAAGCTGGTGACTGAGTTTGGTAAAGTGTGTGAAAGAAGAAAGCTGAGAGTAAATGTGAATAAGAGCAAGGTTATTAGGTACAGTAGGGTTGATTGAGAGGTCAATTGGGAGGTAAGTTTGAATGGAGAAAAACTGGAGGAAGTGAAGTGTTTTAGATGTGTGGGAGTGGATTTGGCAGCTGGTGGAACCATGGAAGCGGAAGTGAATCATAGGTTGGGGGAGGGGGCGAAAGTTTTGGGAGCATTGAAAAATGTGTGGAAGTCGAGAACGTTATCTTGGAAAGCAAAAATGGGTATGTTTGAAGGAATAGTGGTTTCAGCAATGTTATATGGTTGTGAGGCATGGGCTATGGATAGATTTGTGTGGAGGAGGGTGGATGTGCTGGAAATGAGATGTTTGAGGACAATATGTGGTGTGAGGTGGTTTGATCGAGTAAGTAATGAAAGGGTAAGAGAGATGGGTGGTGATAAAAAAGAGTTTGGTATAGAGAGCAGAAGAGGGTGTTTTGAAATGGTTTGGTCACATGGAGAGAATGAGTGAGGAAAGATTGACCAAGGGGATATATGTGTCGGAGGTGGGGAAACGAGGTGAAGTGGGAGATCAAATTGGAGGTGGAAAGATAGAGCGAAAAAGATTTTGAGTGATTGGGGCCTGAACATGCAGGAGGGTGAAAGGCGTGCAAGGAATAGAGTGAATTGGAACGATGTGGTATACCAGGGTCGATGTGCTGTCAATTGATTGAACCAGGGCATGTGAAGCGTCTGGGGTACACCATGGAAAGTTTTGTGGGGCCTGGATGTGAAAAGGGAGCTGTGGATTCGGTGCATTATACATGACAGCTCAAGACTGAGTGTGAATGAATGTGGCCTTGGGTGTCTTTTCCTAGCACTACCTCACGCACATGCGGAGGGAGTGGGTTGTCATTTCATGTGTGGCAGGGTGGCGACGGGAATGAATAAGGGTAGACAGTATGAATTAAGTACATGTGTATATATGTATATGTCTGAGTGTGTATATATATGTATACGTGGAGATGTATACGTATGTATGTGTGTGTGTGGACGTGTATGTATATACATGTGCATGTTGGTGGGTTGGGCCATTCTTTCGTCTGTTTCCTTGCGCTACCTCGCTAAAGCGGGAGACAGCAACAAAGTATTATAGAAAAAAATGATATATATATTCCCATATATATACATGTACATATAAACAGATACATTCATATACATATATACAGATGTATATATTCATACTTGCTTACCTTCATCCATTCCTGTCGCTACCCGGCCACACAGGAAATATCATCTTTACCTCAGCTTCAGCAAGGTAGCGCCAGGAAAGCAGACAGAAAATGACTACATTTGTTCACACTCAGTCTATAGCGGTCATGTGTTTGTGTGTGTTTAGTAGTACATGTAAATTTATATATGTTATCATATTTGATATCCATTGATATTCAGATAAGTTGTAATTTGCACTCATTTTAGTTCCAGCCTATGGGTCCTCGTCAGGCAACACCACACACTCAACCTGGGCAGTATCACCCTTCCCAGATGCCACAGCCTCACCCACAGACTCACTACCAACCTTTACAATACCACCAACCTCCGGGAGGTAAGCACGAGGCTCCTTCCACCATCCAGTTCCGGCAGCCTCAGGGAGGAGGTAAGCATCGTGCATTTCAGAGTTTGGGACATATCCCAGTCTTCTTGATTTTCTGTTTGGTTTGTTAGTTAAAAGTGTCTGGATTGAATTCATGAAGTTTTACTCCATGTAGAGCTCTGGTACTATAATTGAGATTGTGATATATATATGTATGGCTGTGTGCTGGCATCCATGTGTTTATCTCGGTACATTTTCTTGAGTGCAGTTTGTTCAGAGATTGGTTAAGAAGTTTTATCAAAGGTTACCACCATTTATTTTTTTTGCCTGTCATAATTTGGTATTTATTTTAGCAAGTGTAGGAGAATTTGTTTGATATATTCAAGTCAGGCATTTCTTTTTAGTTTGCCTCTTCCCCTACCTTTGGTATCTTTTTGCTTATGCATGCTTGTCTACACTTTGGTTAAGTTTAAG
Source organism: Panulirus ornatus (assembly GCF_036320965.1). Lineage (NCBI taxonomy): Eukaryota > Metazoa > Arthropoda > Malacostraca > Decapoda > Palinuridae > Panulirus > Panulirus ornatus. The sequence goes on along the minus strand of NC_092224.1, from coordinate 21,078,848 downwards.
GTCCAAGTTCAGTTCTCATGCAAGATTTATGTATGGTCATGTAACTTGATATTAATTCAAATTGGGTATATCTCATGTAACAAAAATAGGTTGCCTTCTTTATTTGATGAATACTATGGCTTACATATTGTAAAGATAAATGACTGAGGAAGAGATTGGAGATTGTGTTGATGGCTTTGCATGCTTAATGAAAAGTTTTTTGTATCATGAAAATGAATTTGGATACCAATATTGAAGACAGTATGTGGGATTTAGTGCCATTGATATAAAAGCCTTATTAACTCTTACATTATGCATGTGTCAGAAAAGTTAAATACCACATGCTCAAAGGTTAATACTCACCCAAAAAATTACCTCGCAGAATATCAGTATCTTATGTTATTGAAGAAAATACCCAAAATAGTAGCGTACTTTCTTCAGTATTGACATTGGAGAATGTGCTGCATTTCATGTATGGTTGTGCAGGTCATTCCACTTTTATGTAAGTTTATGACTGATTTTTTTGCTTAAAGTGTGCTTTTGTTCTGCATATGCTGGAACTCGTAATATCCTTTATGATTTTTTATACAAGGTATGATTTCACACATGCCATCCTATGATTTAGATATTTTTTCACATATTACAGATTTTGTGTATATTATGTGCATTCTATATGTACTTATTAAGATTTACACTGATAATCGGCACATTTGATGGGCATCCTTTATTGACTGTTTAGGTGTTAAGGATGTGAGAGACAAGTCTTTAGGTTTAAGTTAGAATCTGGATTTTTGCTTCCCTCAGTTCTAGTGGAGTGGCCTCATTCTCTCACATCCACTCTCAAGCTAGCATATTTAATACAGTGAAAGCTGGGCCACCTTTCCATAACTAGGCCCAACAAACCTCTCTGTGGTCTCCCATGACTGTTTCACATACCTTGGTTCAGACCATGGACAGCACTTCATCCTGTATATCACATCCTCTGTACATTCTCACCTGTATCCCATGTCTTACATTCACATGTTATTGGGACTACTGTACCTTAAAACATAACCATTTTTGCCCTTCTAGATAACTCTCTTTCCCCAAATAAGAAAGTATGTGTGGTCATTAAAGGGTTATTGGAGGCTGTGGAATTGTCACATGCAATTTCAGTGATTGTATACAAGACATAAGAGGTTGCTTATTATAGTTATTTTGCTTTGGTTTCATCTATCCTGGAGTTGAGTGGGAGAGAAGTAGAGATTACAAAAATGGGAGATTACAAATAAAGTAAGAGGTCTCTGCCAAAGCTCTTGTAGAGTATATGAGAGAAAGAAGTAAGTATAACAGGATAAGAAAGGAGGAACAAGATATTTTTAATAAGAATAATGTGGACAGAGCTGGAAAAAATTGAAATCTTATAAATGAATTCATCAGGAATAGATTCTTAGTTAAAGAGCGGCAAGTAAGGTAAAGGGATTCTGAGGAAACAAATTTAGAGGATTATGTAAGGTTATGTGTGGAAGAGAAGAATGAGTTTAGAAATAAGTTTACAGCATAAAACACTTATCAGCAACACCAGTAAGGCAGAGAAAAGTGTCTGGGGTAAACCATGGAAAATTTTGTGGGGCCTGGATGTGGAAAGGGAGCTGTGGTTTTGGTGCATTACACATGACAGCTAGAGACTAAGTGTGAACGAATGTGGTCTTTGTTGTCTTTTCTTAGTGCTGCCTAACGCGCATGTTGGGGAAGGGGTAGTCTTTTCGTGGGTGGCGGCAGAAATGGATGAATGTAGCATGTATGAATATGTACATGTGTATATATGTATATGTGCGTTGGTATACATTTCAATGTATAGATATGTATATGTGCGTGTGTAGGCATTTATGTATATACATGTGTATGTGGGTGGGTTGGGCCATTTACTTTGCTTCTTTGCACTACCTCGCTAATACGGGAGACAGTGACAAAGTATAATAAAAGAATATGAAATGTAAATTGTAGATATATCTAGATGTGTGTAGTTGCTTGAGACAAATGGCTTGAATTACTTTTCAAGACGTCACACTTGTGAGATGCAGAATGCTAAAGGAGTGGAAATGAGGGACATCATTCTTGTCAGTAACAAAGGATACCAGAAACAGGCCCTGAACTACTGACCAGTTTGACCAACAAGTGTCATGTGTAAGGCTCTGGAAAAGATGATTCAAATAATGCCATGTCGATAGGAGAAATTACTTATGTGAGAAAAGGGAGGATTTGTTGGAAATGAAATATTTGTAACAAACCTCAGATTTTTTTTTTTTTCTTAGATATGCGGGAAGGCTGATGGATTGTCTGTCTACTGGAGAAATTACTTAAGTGAGAGAAAAGAGGGTTTTATGGAAAGGAGGTAGTTTGTAACAAACTGTAAATTTTTGAGTGAACTTTTTCTTAGACAAAAGGGAAGGTTGATGGTTTTCTTAGACAAAAGGGAAGGTTGGTGAATTGTTTGTATGTAGACTTTCAGAAAGCATATGACTATACTGCATGGGAGACTGATTACAAACCAGGTCACCAGGTAGAAATGAGGAGTAGATAAGCTGAGTGGAAGGTATCAAAGGATGCATGTCAGAGGAGCCTCTTCAGAATAGTTCAGGGACACTACTAGAGTTCCCAAGGATTTAGTTCTGTAATCGTTACTCTTCTTGACCTACGTTAATGATTTGCTTGAAGATATGTACTCCTACTTGAATATGTTTGCAGATGATGCAAAGGTCGTGAGGGAAAGGAAAATTACTGATGATTACATCACCTTACATAGGACCTTGACAATTACTAAAGTTAGCCTGATACATGATCAGCAAAATTAAACCCAAACAGATGTAAAGTATTGAGGTTAGAAGAAAATGAAAGAAGGCCTTAGTATGATTATAATTTAGCAGGAAACGATCCTCAGTATTTTGTGTGAAAAGGTCTTTGTAGTCAACATCATTACTAACCTGTCAACAGACTTCAGTATTGCTACAAAAGTTAGGAGATAAACTTTCATTAGAATATCTTTCAACTACATGGATAAGGAAATTTTATCTAATTTGTATCCCGATTATGGTCACAGCATATGTTTTATCAGGTTTGATCACCACACACACAGTAGCAGAAGAGGGCAACACTTAAGAATTAAGAGCTGAGTTATTGGTACATGCTAGAAGACGTAAATTTGCCCACTTTGTAAAGAGAGAAGAGTGAGGGGGAACCTCATGAGAATCTATTAAGTTTTTAAACTAGAGTGATGATGAAGAGAGTGAATTGTTCTTTAAAGATGAACAGTTAGCATATCCAGAGGACAGCTTGAAATGAGGCAAGAAATGTTTTGAAAAAGTTGAAATGAAGTACAGTCTCACAAGAGTGGTGGATAAATAAATTGAAATGACTGAAAATGTTGTTAATGCAAACAGTACTCACAGATTTAAGAAACTGCATGGTGATAGAGAATGTTTAAAATAGGACCCTATAAATGTGACTCTACCTGTCCCTATAGTATGGATGGGTAATTACATGCTGTATGTGCTAAAGATGTTTGTAGAACATAATGCAGTCCTCTTGAAATACTGTTCAGGATACTTCTGCTGAGAGACAAAGTGCCAAGTGAGAGGGAATGTGCAACCATCATACCTGTCCATAAGAAAGGAGACTAGAATAGGCAACGAACTACAGACATGTCTCACTGACAAGTATGGTTTGTAAGGTTCTGAAGGAGATAATCATATAGCAAGGGCTTGACTTTCTATGGAGGAGAAATTACCTAAGTGAGAGAGATCATGAATTTAGGTTTCAAACTTCCTAGATTTTAATGAGAAAGAGAGGTCTGCTTTAGATAAAGGGAAGGCTGGGTGGATCGTTTGTATATGAACAGTCGGAAAACATCTGACACAGAACAAAATTGATGCATGTCATTATAACTATTTCCTCAGTGAGTTGGTCACAAGTGGAGTGATGTGAGGCTTTATTGTTAAGGTATGTACTCCTACCTGCATGTTTTTGTTGTTGATGCAAAGGTTATGGGGAGGTGAAAACTGTGGAGAATTTCATTAACCTACAAGGATACCTAGACATATCCCAGAGTTGGTCTGATACATCATTGATGAAGTCCAACCTGCATAAATGTAATGAGGTTGGGTCACAGTGAAAGAAGGCCTCAATACGATTGTCATCCTTTAGGTAATAAGTTACAGGTTTCTGTATGTGAAAAGGATTTGGAAGTTGACTTTGCCCTTCACCAGTCTTCAAAATCCCACCTTGGGAGAATAGTTAAGGAAACAAACTATCTGCTATCAAATATTTGAATTGCAATCAAGTTCATTATTAAGGAAATATTCACAAGCTGCTTGCATCATAAATTGGCCAAAACTAGAATATTGTCAAGTTTGGACGCTGAACCTAAAAAGATTGCAGATCTAATAGAGGAGGTCCAGAGGAGAATAACAAAGATGGTACCAGAATTGAGAGAGCTAAATTGTAGGGAAAGGCAAGAGGGCCTTAAATTTGCCCTACTTGGAAGACAAAGGCGTCAGGGCTGACTGGATCACAACCCTTTAGTTTTTCAGACAGCTTGATGATGTAGACAAAGAACAGCTCTTAGAAAGAGGGCATAGAATAAAATGTAGCAAGAAGATTGTTAGAAAAGATTTCTGGAAGTATTCATGTGGTACAAGAGTGATAGATGAGTGGAATGAATTGACCGAAAGACATAGGTAATGCAGTCATCAGGTTGCTATGAGAATGTTCAGGGGATAGGGCCTCATGAGTGTAAAACTTTATCCATGTACAGTATGAATAGAAAGTTACACACACACACACTGTTTATATACACCTGTTTGTTTATGTGTATGTTATTTTGTGTAGTGTGCTTACCGTACCATGCCTATGCATGTGGATATTTTTTTATGTTCTCACATGCATTTCGGTGTGTTTTGTACATGCTAATTGAAGTTCATGTTAAATGTATGGAATAAACTAGTTTTTCTTTTCTTTTGCCTTGCTTTCAGTGTTTTACCCACCATCTACGCAACAGCCACAACTTAAGCCAGGAGTGGTTACAGCTCCACACAGAGAGCGAAAAACTCTTGCTATTGTAGACCCTAACACTGGCAAGAACATTCTTGATGACATGAATAATGAAAAGCCTGACAAGACCCCAACACCACCTCAGTCATCAGAATCAAGTGCAAGGAATACACCTGCACCTGTAAGTTGTCTAGTTTCTTTTACTGTATATTTGTAGTTAATATTCATCATGTAAAAATCAAAATTGCCCCATTTACTTAGAGATTCTGAGGATGTTTTAATGTACATGTAGAAATAAGTATTGTCTGTTATGGGATATGACTCGTATATTGCTTTCCATTATCTTCAGGCCATCAAGTCAATTCCTCGTTTTTCATTGGATCATCTTTTATCTTCATCTACCTTATCTTCACTTCTTTATCATCAACTCATGCTTCATTTTAATCACCTTACATCTCAATATCTTTCCATACCAAGGACATTAGATTTTTGCGGTTTAGCTGTAAAGCTGAACCTAGATAAGTTTTGGTTAGATTTTTTTATGTGCACAAGTAGTATGCCTTTATTTGTCATCATTAATACATATTAATTTTTAATCATTGCATGTTAAGAATGGGAAATGAACGAATGTATGAGAAAATTATGGATAGTAAAAGAGGATGCTTTTTAAATTATAATGAATGGATATTGATAAGTTGTTGAGAGGGTCTCCTCTCTCTCTCTCTCTTGGCTTGATAAGAAAAACTATTAAATGGGAATAGAACAACTGTAAGATCATACAATGTGTTTAGGGTGAAAATGCCTCTTTTAGAGGTAGAAATGAACTAATTGCACTGGAGATGCATCGGATGTCTGAATTCAGAGATATGCTGATGTGTATGTGGATATCATGCCTATGTATTTTGCGGATGGGTTTCTAAAAACAGCAAATGTGGATGTAAGACTATGACATCCTTGCAGATGCGGATATTTCAGGATATTTTGTTATATATTTGAATAGATTGAGTTATTTGTTATAGAACATTAATAATTTCCAAATGGCAGCTACTTTCGTTACAAATTACTAGATGATTGTAGTTTCTTATAGTTATGACTAGTTTCAGCCACACAAGTTGTGTGTTACCTCCTTCCTTTTGAAAGTGGTTAACTTAACTCCTAATCTGTTAACAGCTGTTCTTTCATCACTTAGTCATTTGGTATTTAAAGTTAAGATAGGCACGTTTTTCTTCAAAAACAAAAGTTTCTCTGCCTTTTCTGCTAAAACTCACATTTTGCATCATAGATCAAGCCAGCACCACTGAATAGCTGCTCACTAGGGATGCTGCTTGGGGGACAGCAAAGATATCGGCAAGCAACCTTCACCAAATCAGGGTACATTCTCATCTTTTCTTTCCACCATTGCAAGCTGTCTTCACTTGTTCTATTGATTCTCTTTTCCATCTGATACCTCTCATTTTCTTCCATGGCACTCTTCCTTGCTGCATGTGTCTCTTGTGCTTCATCATTACTGGAAGCAAGAATAGAGGTCATTGCTTCATCCAATGTTCCATAGGTGTTGGTTGTGCACATTTGTTTGTGTTTTGTTGTCTTCGTTTTCTAGTTGGTTATCATCTTCGTTTGCCTTAGTGCTTAGCTGAGTCAGCTTTACATAGTCTGACAACTGATGATTTCACTTGATCAGTGATGTTTGATGGGGAAAAGAATTTACTTTTATATCTTGAATCAAGATACATTGAAACTACATATCTTCACTTTCAAGCCAGGAAAATCTTTCTTCACCATCAGCTCTTATTGTTTGTTTCATAATGTTTACTCCCTGTGTTGCTTTTTTATCTTTGGGTGACTAGATCGTTGATTCAGCATGTTTTTCAGAGCCTGAAACTGATGTATCAGTTACTTGAGAAACTTCTCATGTGCTTGACTGAAGAGTGGCTTTCAAGGAAACTACAGGAGGTATCATCACCTACTGTAGGTGTTGAGTCACTCAAGCCTTTTGTGATATCTTCATAAGGTTGTAGAGTGCACATTTGGACATTATCAACCATTCAGTGGTGGGAGTTGCTTTATTTTGGAGTTGGTAGCAGCGTACAAACATTGTGACTCCTTTATTTCTTGTGTTTTCAGCATGTGCAAGGTGCTGTTCCACCTTGTGGGTGTATCATGGACAACTCATAGCTTAGGGTCTTGCAGCCTGTCCTGAATCTTTTTAAGTTCATCTTGTGCCATCGTTGAGTGATGAAATTGAGAAGCAGTGCTGCGACATTTCTGAATTATCTTGTCTGTTTCATCCTATGATGATATTCCAGTTTTAACAACTTGTATTTTATGCACAACACAATGCAATTTATTTACACTTGACAGGAATAGAGCTTTTTTAATTTTGCTCCAGCTTCATGCAGAACACAGTGCACATTTATAGTAGAAATGTCCCACTTCATCAACAGATCTTCAAACTTTCTAGACATATACTCTCCTGTGTACCATTTTTGTAGTGGTTCAGCACCTAACACAAAGATAATTCTTTCAAAAGTCCTGGATTTGCAGTCAGACTTGGCAATGGAACGACTGCTGAAGTATCTGTCCACACATCAGTTATGAAGGAAATCTAGCTGTCTGCTTCGTTATGTCACTCAGTCTTTTTATTTCATTGAAAGCAGACTGATACTTGTCATTACATATCAGTGAGGAATAAAAGTTTTGCTGGTTCATCCTGTATTTTGTAGCAGCTTCAGCCATCAGTCTCGGGAATCCTACGTCCTCAACATGATTGACTAGTAGGTCATCCATTGCTAACATATCTGTTACACACTTATCCAATTTCTTTTATTTAAAGTTAGAAGCATCCCACAGTTTTCCCACTGAAAATAGTGCCCATAATTTCTTTGTTTAATGTCTGACTTCACTTTTTTTTTGCAAAGAAGTTTTTTGTCTATAGTTTCTCCTCAAACTTTTCTTTCTTCTGCTTCTAACTCTTTAAACTATTCTTTGTGCATTGATTTCAAATGATTTTTCAAAGATGTAGTTCCACATTCCTTTCGTGAATAATATATTGCACAAAAGACACTGCGCAAAGTTATTTAGTTGTTCCACGAGGACATCCATACTTGATTGTTTCTTGATGCCATTTTACATAAGAAAAGAGAGAGTCTAAGGCTTTGGTGAACATGATTATTTCACTTTATGCAGTGTGACCGACTGACACACTGCCTACCCAAGGCAAGCTCCTCTACACTGCGGCTAGTGCGTGGTTGCTCATATGATTCGTGTCAGTTACCCCATAACACTTTATCATTGAGTGATAAGAAGCATTCAGTGCTGCTAGTTCTTATTTTTCAGTCTTCTTTTGTATATCCAGCACATCCTCTTTGTATGTGGTAAGGATGTGGATACGGATTTTAATTAAACCGCAAATGCAGATGCGGATATCCGATACATCTCCAAACTACATGAGAAATTTGATGATGTGAGGGAAGATGCAATAACCAGAAAACAGCTTTGGGGTATTTTGGACTAAATGTGTTAAAGATGTATCTTTGATTGGATTATGTAGGCGTTGGCTGTGGATAGAATTGTGTGGAGGAGGGTGGATGTCCTGGAAATGAGATGTTTGAGGACAATATGTGGTGTGAGGTGGTTTGATCGAGTAAGTAATAATAGGGTAAGAGAGATGTGTGGTAATAGAAGGAGTGTGGTTGAGAGAGCAGAAGAGGGTGTTTTGAAATGGTTTGGTCACATGGAGAGAATGAGTGAGGAAAGATTGACCAAGAGGATGTATGTGTCAGAGGTGGAGGGAGTGAGGAGAAGTGGGAGACCAAATTGGAGGTGGAAAGATGGAGTGAAAAAGATATTAAGTGATCGGGGCCTAAACATGCTGGAGGGTGAAAGGCGTGCAAGAAATAGAGTGAATTGGAATGATGTGGTATACCGGGGTCGATGTGCTGTCAATGGATTGAACCAGGGCATGTGAAGCGTCTTGGGTAAACCATGGAAAGTTGTGTGGGGCCTGGATGTGGAAAGGGATCTGTGGTTTTGGTGCATTATTGAATGACAGCTAGAGACCGAGTGTGAACGAATGTGGCCTTTGTTGTCTTTTCCTAGCACTACCTCGCACACATGAGGGGGAGGGGGTTGTTATTGCATGTGTGGCAAGGTGGCGATGGGAATGAATAAAGGCAGACTATGAATTATGTACATGTGTATATATGTATATGTCTTTGTGTGTATATATATGTATACGTTGAGATGTATAGGTATGTATATTTGCGTGTGTGGACGTGTATGTATATACATGTGTATTTGGGTGGGTTGGGCCATTGTTTCGTCTGTTTCCTTGCGCTACCTCGCTAACACGGGAGACAGGGACAAAGCAAAATAGATAAATAGATGAATATTAAGTCAGAGTGGTATGCAAAGTGAAAGAGTCATGGAAAGTGGTTAGGTGAAGAGAGAAGAGGTGGTGAAAGGCTTGTGTAAGATGAAATGTGTCAAGGCAG